>NC_056733.1:258017312-258027007 GCF_019279795.1 Protopterus annectens
CCCTTCTTATCATAACAGAAACAAATTGAAACTGTCCTTTCCTATCATTTATCTAGTTTGTTTCAATGTCTTCTTTCTCAGATATATCATACTTAAGTCTGGTATGGCGGTAGCGTTGTTACCTCACAGCAAGAGGTTCTCCCATTCGATTCTCAGCTAGGGAGTGCCTTCTGTGTGGAGTCTGCATGTCCTCCCCGCGGTTGGGTAGCATTCGAAAGACATGCGTGCGTAAATGGGCGTGCCTTCGTTGAAGGTTGGGCATCGAGCTGGCACCTCGGCGTTTCGTAACAATCTACTGCCAATCATTAGCGGACCGGAGTTCCGCTGTGGCGACCCCTTATTGGGAAAAAGCCAAAAGACAAACTACAACATCATACTTAAGTCTTTACCAATCTCAGGACCATATATTTATCCATCTTTGCTACTTCCACATGGGAGATTTTTTTAGCTCTAGGGCAGAAAATAAAAAAAAATGAATATGAAAAATGAATGCATGAGGAAGATTTTAATGAAGAGATAAAAAAGAAAGAAAAGATCCAAAAGAATGTTTACCAATTTAAGATTTGATGGTGAAAGGTGCTGACTGTTTAGTATGCTAAGGTCAAAAAGAAAAACTTGACAGTTTGTCTACCCAAAACATATTTAGAATACAGTAATGAGAAAAATATGCATACAACACAGATTTTTAAAGAATGCACATTAAGGTGCTGGTATAAGTAAAAAGGAAGAGACCATCCTAAAAGGTAATATATCACAGATACTGTCAAAGCAAGGGAAATTAATAAATTACAATACAGAGAATAGGCTACGATAACAGCCATTACAAAATTTACAGGGAATCTATGCTATCAATATGAGACCTCCTTAAATTGTATTTAACTATCCAAAAACATAAAAACATAATGAACTGACAATGAAAAAACTAAAAACAGTAAATGAATATCTGTGTTAGTAAGTCATGGGAGAAGAAAAGGTACAAAAATGCTTGAGCTGGAGGGGTGCAGAAAGTGAAAAAAATGTGTGGCAGAAAAGGAAGTGAATTAGGGTATATGTAATGTCTCCCAGAAAAATGATAAGCAGTTATGTGAATCCTGACATTTCAGAAAATTAAAACTCAAGTTAAATGACAACAAATATCACAACTTATTGCTATACTTATAAGAATTTTCGTTAGAAAAGATTCATCCCACCTGACTTGGGATGACTCATCCCAACACTCCAGCTATTTATAGATACTCAATCCAAGACTGCTGTCCATCACAGTAAGGGGATACTCCAAAATACTATAATCCTGAATAAATTCTTCTATGGGCATTTTTTTTAATTCTGAAGATCATAATTATTATTTTCAAATATTCAAGCAGTACCCATATGTAACAATGGCTACCATTTTCAAGTCAGTAATTATTTATTTTATTTTATTTATTTACATTTGTTTACCAGGACGTGTCCGACTGTGTTGGTAGCCCATTTTCAGTGGAGAGCTGGGGAGAAAAGCTGCAGAAAACAAGACAGATAAAAATACAGAAATTACATCAGTAAGAATCAAAATAATACCATACAAATTATGTGCAAAAAAACAAAGACTAGATAATATTCTTACATTATAGCTACAATTACAAATGTAAACCACAGGGATCGGGATAACCAAGTAAAAAAGAATAAAAATTCTCAGTTCAATGTATGATGCACAGAATACTACTTTGGCTACAATTTAGTGAGCTGCTTCGCTTGTTTCAAAGAAACAGAAAAAAAAAGATACAAGTCTCTTCAGGGATATATCATACAGGTGTAAACTTGGTAGCTGTAAACATGTTATGTGAACTACAGCAGACTATATTTAGGATGGGGAGGAGAGTACTGGGAAGGAGAAGTTGGGACCTTCAAGGAGGACTAACTGAGTAATAACTAAGTCAACACGAGTGAATAGTACTTCACATACTGTATTTATGAAAAAATATTACAAGTGTATTAGACAGGTATACCCCTAGTGACAAGGTATCCTTTTTGTGTATAGTGGATAGCGCAGCATCGGGCAGCTCCGCTTAATTGGGTTTAAACCGTTCTCGGATCCACAAAGTATGCTCTTCAATTTTTCCCTTAGAACTAATCTAGTTCTCATAATAAACACCCTATTCCTACTCTAAAGCCTGGCACTTGCTCACTAAAGCAATTATATAAGTCAGCACTAAAAAATTAAAAGCACTACACCCTCACAAACTCCCCTTGAGTACCTTGTTCCCCATTGGCCCTTTACTTCAATTATAAAGGAATTCCCAATACTATTCTAGCATGTCCAAGGTCAGTTGTCAATCTCCTCTCCGGTCCAGCTGGTGAATCTGGGAATCTTGAGGCAATGTTACAGCTGCCTCATGTACACAGACAACCCTCTCCTCCTCCCATAAAATTCCAACACATGTGAGAGATGCAACCATATAGCCAAACTGGAGGCTAAGCTCTCTCAACTCAGTACTGGCATAACCAGTCAGGAGGAGAAGGAAACCACACTCACTACAATTCCAGTCTCACATAGACCTACCACGACAGCAAACCAAACACATAAACACACAAAACATACTGAGGCTCTAAATAAAAATCTGTCTAAGCAGCAGAGACCTCCAAAGCAGACACCCAAGCAACCGCTACCCCAAAACAAAACACGTGCAACACATAGCTCACAAAGCCAGTGTGCCGAACAGTCACAGCCCTTAAGGCTAAACAACACACCTGATACACTTGTAATAGGTGACTATATCGTCAGGCACACTGACATCCCGCTCACCAGGCTGAACAAGGAGAAGGTCACGGTGAGCTGCCTGTCGGGCGCTAGGATCCACCACATAACACAAGCACTCGGGTCACTCCAAGGCAAGTATAAATATGACTCAGTCATTGTCCATGCTGGTGTGAATGACCTGAGACGTACCTCCCTGGACTACATGAAAACAGACATACAGGAGCTCTCTGAGCATGTAGCCCAGGCCGGTATGACCCTGATCTTGAGTAGCATCTTACCCTCACCAAGAATGATGCCATAATATGAAGACAATGTGATCAATTTCAACAATTGGCTTACATATTGGTGTCATTCAAAGGGGATCCAGCCTGGGATGATATGCTCGACAAGCCACGATGCTTCACTAGGGACGGCTTGCACCTGTCACCCCTGGGCTTTCGGATATTGGCAAAGGCTCTTGCTACCCCCATAGTGCCTTTTTTAGGCAAGGATCAAAAGACAAACCCACCTCCATAGGTATCACAAGGGATAAGAAACTAAGAGTAATGCTACTCAACGCCAGAAGTCTAAACCTCAAGATGCACGCACTCGAAACTCTCCTTAGCATGGAGAACATCGATATCTGTGCAGTAACAGAAACCTGGTTCAAGGCTCCCGAGAGCATCCCAGCACTACCAGGTTATACCTCATACCATGCTTTTCGGCTCCAAAACTTGGACTAAACCACAAAAGGAGGGGGAGTATCAATATTCATCAAAGATACCCACACCTCCAGGTTGGTGGCACAGCACGAAGCATCAGAGACTATCCATGTGCAACTAACTGTGGGTAAAACTGCCTTCCAGTTTATAGCCTGCTACAGACTACCCTCCCAAACCCAGGAACCCCACTCAGCCTTCCTGAGAACACTGGAAAATATGAAGGTCTCTCCAAACACCATTATATTGGGCGACTTCAACTACCCAAACACAGACTGGGAGTATTACTCTAGCTCCAACACCCTAGCCCAAAGGTTCCTAGAATTTATAAACTCAAATGGTATGGAATAACTTGTTACCACTCCCACAAGAGGGGAAAACATACTGGACCTGATCATCACCAACATGGGGGCTCTATGACCAGAAGTGTATCCCTCACTGGTAAGATCAGACCATAAACTAATCTCTCTGGATATTCACATCCCGACCCCACGCCCTGCCCAGAAAACCACAGTGAAAAACTTCTCTAAAGCAAATTTCATACTCCTCAAAACTGAGGTGGAATCCTTCAAAGCTCCCGGGCCTGTGGAAAATACAGCCCAGACCGCAGAATCCTTTATAAACGCATTCTATGAACACCTTCAGGAATGCATGGATCATGCAATCCCAAATAAAACCAAGACCCAATCCTCCAAAGGCAGGCATTCTATCTGGTGGACCCCAGCCATAAACAAACTATACAATAGAAGGAAGAAGCTACTACATGATAGAGCAAAATCCCAAAAAGGGAAGGCATATCTGATCAGTATTAGCAAAAAACTACGGGCACTGATAAAATCGTCTAAGGCCAGCTTCGAGAGAAAAATTGCACAGGACACGAAGGATAATCACAAGGCTTTCTTTAGTTATGTTAGGAACCTGGGTGGGAATTCCCAGATATGCTCAGAATTAGTCCAAAATGATAAAAAATACACCAAACCCACAGACATTGCCAACATCCTAGATGACAGGTTCAGCGCAAACTTCTCCCCCCCTCCCCACCAAAAAGGGCAAATAGCTATCCCAGCAGAGTACTGCCCCCCTGACATCTCAGATGCTCAGGTAAGAACCGCCCTCTCCAAAGCAAAACCACAGCATCAATGGGACCAGATGGTGTCCCGGGCTGCGTCCTACATGAACTCCAAGAAGAGCTAAATCCAAACATAAAACTACTGTTCAATCTCAGCCTTACTACAGGATATGTACCCAAAGAGTGGCGTACAGCAACAGTGGTCCCACTCTACAAAGGTGGTGCCTCAATGGATCCTGGAAACTATCTCCCCATAAGCCTGACTAGCTTGGTCTGCAAAGCTATGGAAAGTACCATCATGGACCTCATAAATAAAGATATTGGGGACCTACAGACACTGGATCCTACCCAGTTCGGCTTTGTTAAGGGCAGATCCTGCCTCTTAAACCTGGTCAATTTCTTTGAAACAGTCACCAAGGCCATTGACGAGGGGAAGGTGGTCCACACAGCCTACCTAGACCTCGCAAAAGCCTTCGATACAATACCCCACTTGGGCCTTATAGATAAGCTCACCAGCTTAAATATAAACCCCTATGTCACTAGATGGGTTGCAAACTGGCTCAAGGACAGAACCCACATGGTTAGAATTGCTGGAGCCATGTCAGACTCCAAACCAGTTACAAGTGGCATCCCACAAGGCTCAGTCCTGAGACCTCTCTTGTTCGGTATATATTTCTCGGAGGTACAGGCCAACACGGAAGGACTGTGGCTGACCAAGTTCACAGATGACTGCAAACTAGGCGCCATAATCGACTCTCCAGCAGACACAAGCATCCTACAAAAGGGCCTCATAGAAACAGACAACTGGTGCCAGAGCCATGGCCTCAAGCTAAACGCCAAAAAGTGTATAGTCATCCCCTTTGGCAAAAACAAAGTGCCCACAAATTACCACATAGGTGGTAATCCATTAAGTATGGAAGAAGTAATTAGGGACCTGGGGACCCAAGTTGATAGCAATCTGTCATTTGAAAACCACGTGGCCAAAGTGGTTAGAAAAACATTTTATATAGCCCACCTAATCATGAAGGGATTCACATCTAGATCAGGGGAGGTCATCGTGCCTCTTTACTCATCCCTCATCAGGCCCATAATTGAGTACAATGCCCCTTTGGGATGTACCTTACCAGACACCTACAGCAACTGGAAAGACCCCAAAAGTACCTCACCAAGAGGATCAAAGGGCTCAAACAGATGCCATATGCTGCCCGGTTAAAGAAACTCCAGCACTCAGTGGCATACCGCCTGCTCAGAGGCGATCTGTGCCTGACGTATAAAGCCATGTCCAACCCAGAATTAATGGACATGCTGCACCTCAGAAAATCCAAATCCCATCGAGCTACGTGCTCGAGAGACTTGAACCTCAGCACTGAAATAAATAGGACATGCTGGAGGGACAGATTCATAACCTAGAGGCTCCCTTCACTCTGGAATAAAATCCCAGTCCAGGTTAGGCAGAGTCCCTCACTGACTCTCTTCAAGAGGAATCTTGATGAGTGGATGGGAGATCATAGGTTTACCCCGGGTATCACTTCTGTGTCACTGTTAGACAGAGGCACAGTATACTAACCTCGAAAAAGGGCATAGCAAAATTAATTTGAAATGGGTGGTGAAAGCCAAACACACTCTGGCTAGGCTTATAAATGCCCTAGGGCAGATAGCCTAGTATGAACCTATGAACCTATGACAATGTAATACAGAACTGTAAAATAGGCAAAATTACAAAAAGATATAAAAAATCTAATGAAGAAAGAGTTAAAAATGCAGATATTACTGCAACAGACAATTATAAGGAAAAGAGCATTTACTTTGTGTGTGAGGTAAGGGGAAAGAAATGTTAAACATGCACTGATGATAATCTGCGAAAACAACAGAATGCAAAGAACCTGAGGTAGAAAATAAACTTATTCTAAAATGAAGAAGGGCACCAACTGAACAGAATAAAGTATGAAGAAATAAGAATGAAAAAATATCATAAAGAAATTGGAAGTGCTTGAAGCTGATTACATTGCATTTTTGCATGCTCGATAGTTCATCGTGATCCTCTTAAAACAGCAGGAAGTTGGAATTGTGAAACACGATAGAGAACTTGGGTGGTTAGAATGAGCATCAGCAGTTAAACATAATGGAAAGAAAGGTTCATGGGAAAAAAAACAGAGACTGAATGGAGTACTGGAAAAAGAAAAGGCTTTAGGTTTACTGGACTTTTTGAATGTAGGTTTTACAGAACTATCACTGCCACTGCCTGTATTAGAGAGAGATCGTATGATAAATTCAGGAAGATTCTGGTTTACTTTGGTAATGAAGAATTTGAACATCTACATTTAAGGGTAAGTACAACTTAGACAGCTGTACTATGTTCATCATCTTCACTGCTACAGTAGCCTTTAGGCTATATGCGTTGTTTACTGAAGCCTATCCAGCCTGAGAGAAGAAAAGATATAGATCTAGGAGAATAGTTCTAGGAAAGGTTATCCTGGATCTAGAAAGAGACTCCAGTTTGTAATGCCTGATAAAAGTACATACAGAGGACTGTACAGTTCCCTCTAGAATACTTCTAGAGTCCACTACTTTTCAATATGCCATTAAAAAAGCCAAGGGTCTAGCAGACTGTGCCTTGATACTGAATGGAATTGATTTACCATCATGTATAACAAAAGGCAATAGCTGAGAACAACCATCTTGAAATAGTCTGTTTTGACATAGGTTGTTCTTTCTTTGCCCCAACATAAGAAATAAATAGTTACTTTGCTTTTCTAATGGATTTAGTTCTGTCAAGATAGTACCTGAGCTACCTATGCCCATCCTAAATACGTAGAATCTTTCCTCCTTGGTTTTTAAAATCTGGACAGAAACCAGTAGATTGATGACTTGATTCAAAGTAAACTCTGAAACAACTTTAGGGATGAATGAGGGATTTGTTCTTAATAAGGCCCAGTCCCTATGAAAAAACAGATAGGGTTCACCCACCATGAGAGCTTGCAACTCAGATGGTCTTCTTGCAGATGTCAGAGCAATGAGAAGAACAGTTTTCTGCATAAGGGGATCATTCCAGTGGCTCTACTCAACAGAGGCAATGGAAACTAAGGTTGGGTGGCACAATGTCAGGGTAATCCTATGGGCTAGGCTTGTAAAGGCTCCAGGGCCATTAGCCTAGTGCACACCTATGAATCTAAGGAACCTCATATTTACCTGATAAGCAGGCTCAGATGGAAACACAGTCAACTTTTCCAGCACAAAGTTACGATCCCAAGAAGAAATCACTTGTTTGTTGGAAGGTTTCAAGTGTAAAACTTCCTTCAGAAAACTGTTTCCCTAATAACAGAGAAGAATCAATAGGCTGGTATGCTAAAATGGTCGCAAGATATACCATGACAGAGGAAGAGGAAAGGCCAGAGGATAGTAAATCACACACTTCAGCACCAGTCGTACATTTCGCTGACAGGATCCTGGTTACTGCCTAGGCACCAACTAGAACATCTTTTCCACTTGCCAATATAAGATTTCCTAGTATCAGGTTTTCTCACCTGTTTTAGTGTCTGTTGCATGTCCTCATAAAACAGGTGCTTAAATAGTATCAGAATTAAATCATCCAGGCAGTTGGTTGAAATTGTTTGAGATTCGGGTGTATCAAATGTCCCATTGTATTGTGTGAGTAGGTCCAGTCTGTGAGGAAGCTTGTAACTGCCACTAGTCAATTCCACAAGAAGGAAGAATCAATGCTGAATGGATCGAAAGGGAGTTACCACAATGACTTTTGGAGAGTTGTTTTGAATCTTCTTAACAACCCTGGATATCAGTGGAAAGGGATAGAGGAACATTTCTGAATATGGGAATGAAAATACATCTGTTTTCCATGCTTACTTGCAAGGAGCCCTGGAGCAGAATTTCTTCAGTTGTCTGGTTTGAAAGAAGGCAAAAAGGTCTATTTGAGGTGCTGTTACCCAGAACTGAGTCAATTCCTGAAAGACGCATTTGTTCAGTTTCCATTCATAAGGGTGTGTCCTAGTCCTGACAGCTTATCTGCACTACATTTTGCTCTGATAATACATAAGATGCTTGGTGAGTTAATGAATGTTGCAGAGTTGACATCCTGCACAGAAGGTAAGATTTTATGACCCCCCACTCCCATTTGTTTATGTTCTACATAAAAGTGGTACTGTATGTAATTACCTTTAGAGGTCACAGACACCACGGGTGATGAAGAGAATTCAAAGCATGAATCAGAGCAAACATCTCTTTGACATTTATCTGCTTTGGTCTGTCTAAAGAATTCTACAAGCCTTGCACCTTTACCTTTAATTTTATCCATGAGGGTAATGTTGCAAGCCTTGTAGAATTCATTGACATTTATGTGCTTTGGTCTGTCTAAAGAAATCCACAAGCCTTGTGCCTTTAGCCCCATGGATACTTCCCCTCAAGTGAAATCTGATGCGTCTGTGGTTACAGATTGACTTGGGTGCGAGGTCATAAGAGGAGACTTGGATTTGTTTCTACTTGTTGTTTCAACCAATGTAGTTCTTTTTTCAGAAAGTTTAAAACTGGAATCTGAAATTTTAGCTGAGAATGTTGGGACAATGTATCTTAAAAAACACTGAATTTTTCTCATATGTAGCCTTGAGAGAGGGATCATGAGAATCAGAGAAGCCATGAACCCTAGGACCCTAAAAAAATTCTCTTGCAAAGGTCTGAAACTAATTGGAGAAGCTCAGGAAAGTTTTCAGAAAAAAATCCACCTTCTTTTGTTCATAGGTGTGTACTAGGCTAATGGCCCTGGAGCCTTTACAAGACTAGCCCTTAGGCTTACCCTGGCATCGTGCCACCCGACCTTAGTTCCCAGTAACTCTGTCGAGTAAGGCCACTGGAGTGATCCCTGGGGTGAATTTTCTATCTCCCATCCACTCAACAAGATTTATCTTGAAAAGGGCCACTGAGGTGCTCTGCTTGACATGTATGGGAAGTCTATTCCATAACATGGGCAGTCTCTGGGTTATGAAACTGTCCCTCCAGCATGTTTTGTTGATTATGGTAATGAGGTTAAGGTCTCTGGAGCGTGTGGGGCGGAGGGATTGGGATTTCTTTAGATGTAGTATTTCTAACAGAGCTGGGTCAGACATGGCTTTGTAAGTCAAGCAGAGATCACCTCTAAGTAGGCAATATGAGCAAGGGAACTCCAGCTTTAGTTGATTTTTAT
>NC_056733.1:258059787-258192287 GCF_019279795.1 Protopterus annectens
CTCTCATTCACACACATATATTCTGTCTTAGTCCTGCTGACCTTCATTCCTCTTCTCTCTAGAGCATATCTCCACCTCTCCAGGGTCTCCTCCACCTGTTCCCTACTCTCACTACAGATCACAATGTCATCGTGCAGACAAAAGGATTTGGATGTATAAATAATACTATGATATTATATCGGGAGTATGATAAAGTAAAGAAATGTGACATTGATAAAAGGAATGAAGTGCTGTTTGTGACAATATGGGTGCTATGGAAAAATATGAGAGAATTTGTTATATAACAAGAAAATTGAAGAGGATGATATATTAACTGACGAGTAAATGGTTGTGGAAGAAAGGTGGAGGGATAGAGGGTAAATATAAAAAAGAATGAAAAATAGAACTGTTTAGTTAAGTTCTTTTGTGTTGATAATTTCTAAATAATTTTAAGTATGAATGTAAAAAATGACTAGTTAAGTAATTGATTTAAATTTTTATAGGGTATAAAATGCAAATGCTAATTAAGCACCCCACTCTTTTTCAGTAAGTGCCAAAAGATCATTTACAAACACCTGTGCTACCACCAACTCAGACAGATGTGGACCTCTGTATTGCATCTCATCTGAAGAATGGCACACTCAGGAATATAACACTCATTTTATGCTGTACTGCTGTGTCAGCACTGGAAATCAATCTAAGCACCTGGGGAGGAAAAGAACCCCCAGTCTTCTGATCTGCCAGCACCAAAGGCAAGTGTACTATCAGCTGAATCACTGTCAATGGTATTTGCCAATGATATTGGCTCTTGCCAAAGGGATGCCCATGCTTTTAGGAACTGTTAAAAAAACTTGTGCCCAAATTGGGATTTGTTCTGGAAAAGGAATCCTCAGAGCAGTAATGAAGGCTGGCTTGAAGAAAGAGCAGCTGTTTTTCTGTTGATATAGTTTGTCTGGGAAGTGTAGCTGCTATGTCCTTTACAACGTGGAAATATTACCTGAAAGTTGGTGAGTACTAATAAAATAATAAGATTTTAATAAGCTCTACTACAACCCTTCAAGAGGCAAATAACCACCATCTATTCAGCTTTCAACAGCAGCTATCAGCCATAATAACCCACCTATCTACTCACTAGGAAAAGCCAGTTCGCCGTAAAGAAATGTGGATGGAAGACAATACTGAGTCTTAGCTGGGGGCAGTTGAGAATTATGAGGCTATAGAAAACTGGCCAAAGTCAAGTGGGTGTCCTCACATTTAACAGGGGATCCATTAAAATAATATTTATTTATTCTGCATTTGTTGACCGGAATAGTCCGACTGAGCTGAGTAGCCCTTTTTCAATGTAGGCCCAGGAAGAAAAGCTCCACAACATTACATTAAATCTTTAAATAGAGACAAATGACAAAAATAGGTTTTACAGAGAATAGTCAGCACATTGACAATTAGAGAAAATACAATTATAAGGATCTTACTACAAAAGATAGTCAACATAAAAACAAACTATCAAATATCACAATTTCATTGTATGGCTGTTTTAGTGTTATACAATAGATGAAAATAACTGGGTTAGTGACAATTATTATATAAAAGTCAAAGCAGACAGTTGGACAGTCTGGGATTTAAGGAGGTTATGTACAGAGGCAGGACCACTGAGATTTTAAATGTTCTCTTGCTGCAGCTTTGAACTGCTTAAAGTTTTTTTGGGGAATCTGATTTCTAGTGTAAGTTTATTCTAAGATATAGAAGGGGGGTAACTATAGAGGTTTTGACCAGTTTTGTTGTTGGGTTTGTGTATTTGTAGCAGGTCTTGGTGAGAGCTGTGTAGCCACCTGGCAGGGTTATAATGTGAGATGAGAGGAGACATGCTGGGACAGTAACATTTCTGGTAGAGGATGGAGTGGACTATAAGGAGTTGAGAGAGAAGTGGCTGGTGGGGAAGCTCAGGCCAATTTAGGTGTTTTAGGGCAAGGCAATGGTGAGATTTATAGGTGTGTTGTGCTGCAAATCTAGCTACCTTATTGTAAGTTGTCTCTATCTTGGCTAGTAATGTACAGTTCAGATTTGTAAGAATTTGGGAGCTGTATAATAGGCTAGGTTGGAGGTAGGCATGAGTAGGGTAATTTTAGCTTTGGTTGTGAGGAACTTTATGTTTTGATAGAGAAGCCCAAGTCTCTGGTGTATTTTTTTGATACAGTTGTTTATACGCAAGTTAAATTTAAGTTGATAGTCAATTATGACTCCTAAGAGTTTTGCGTTGTTTTCATCAGTGATGGAGGTGCTATCTAGGGATAATACTGAAAAACTGGTTTTGAGGTAGGTGAGGTTTTCAGGAAGAAAAAGGAGGAGTTTAGTTTTTTTAGAGTTGAGAATAATTAGATTTTGAGAAAGCCAGGTTTCAACAGAGTTGAAGGATTCTTGGGTAGCAGTGATAAGCTCTGAGGGAGTCTCTGAGATGATGATGACTGTAGAGTCATCTGTATATTGTATGAGGGATGATTGAGGGCAGGAGGAGTAGAGAAGATTACTGAAGATGTTAAAGAATGGTGGGCCAAAAATGGAACCTTGTGGGACACCCATTTTCACTGGGAGAAGAGGGGAGAGTGCTGAGCACCATCTCACTGATTGCTTATGCTCAGACAGATAAGCCGGAAAACCAGGCAACAGTAGCAGTGGAAAAGTTGAGGTCAGACAGTTTGGAAAGAAGGGGAGGGAGGGAGAGAGAGAGAGAGAGAGAGAGAAACACAGTATCGAAAGTTTTAGAGAGGTCAAGGAAGACAGGAGACTAGTTTATTGTTGTCTCTTGCCTGAGACATAGAATGGATGAAGGATAGTAGGGCAGTTGTAGTGCTGTCTTGTGGCCGAAAGCCATGCTGGATGGGAGTGAGCAAGTTTTCCAGTAATAGGTGTTGCATGACTTGCTTGTGAATGCATTTTTCTAATATGTTTGAGAGAGGAGAAAGTATAGCAATAGGTCTGAAGTTAGAAATTTCGGTAGAATTACCTCCTTTATGTATGGATAATGTATAGAATTCTTTCCAGACAGAGGAAACTTTAGATTCAGAGATGGAGCAGTTTATTAAGATAGATACTGGAATAGCAATGGATTCAGCAGCTAACTGTATGAAATAAGGTGGGAGATTATCAGCAGAAGGTAAGCAAAGTTTGAGTTTGGGGAGTAGATACTTTATATAGTTAGTAGGAACAGGTTTAAGAGAGAGAGTTAGTAGAGTTTAGGTTAGAGGGTGATAATGAGTTGCTGTTGGAGAAGAAAGAGGAGGGAATGGGGTTTACCATCTTTGATATGGATTTGATGAAGTAGGTGTTGAAAATGGAGGCAGTTTCTGCGGTTTACCTTCATAATGTCGATCACGTACAATCGACCGGCCACATCACCAAACCGTTTCCGCAAAACCAGAACTGTGAAGACTTACAAATGTCGAAAAAACTTTGAATTTTGAAATTTCTGACCGCACCACACCTCCACACCAGTGCTAACATGGGTCAAAAAGGGGGCAAGATGTTGTCATTTAGAAATTTGGTGTTTGACGTTTTGAAAAGTCGTAGTTCGGAATTCGCGGAAGCGGGGTTGACCATAACATGATCAGCATTATGAAGGTAAACCGGTTTCTGCAGGTGTGTTATTTGGGTATGGGTTGGGAGGAGAAGGATGACCTGGATGCAGAATTTGATTTACCTAGTTCCAGAATTTTTTGGGGGTTGGACTTTTGAGAGATCTGGGGGTTGAGGTAGTAGTCCTTCTTGTCTTTGATTATGTGCTTTTTCGCCAGGTTTCTAAGGTCTTTATATTTTATCAAGTGGATTGGAAGTTTAGTTTTTAGCCATAGTTTCCATGTCCTGTCTTTAGTTTTCATTATTGTGCGGGTATCATATGTTAGCCATGGGGCAGTATTAGTTCTAATCCAGACTGTGAGGACAGGAGTGAGTGAAATAAGGATGTTCAGGAAGGTAGAGTTAAAATAGTGGACAGCTTCATCTAAGATGAATGTGGTTAGGGGTGACCAGTTAATTCTAGAGAGGAGGTCATTAAGAGTAGTGGGACAGAAGTTGGTAAGTTTACGAAAGATGATGTATTTGTGTGGCTTTGAGAAGTGAGGTGTGTATCTTAGCACTCTTATGGGGGAATGATAATTTACAGAGTTTGATAAGGTCTGTGGGTTGTGGTACTTTAGGGGATCGGAGACTAGAATCCAGTCTAATAGAGTGTTAGGATTATGAGATCTGTCAGTGTGGGGAGGTACTGAGATTAGTTGTGTGAAGCCATACAAGTTAATACAAGTAGTACAGTTAGGAGCTTGTAGGTTTAACCAGTCTATGCTAACATCCCAAAGGAGGATGGTCTCATTATGTATGTGGTGGGAGAGGTATGAGAGAATATTTTCTAGCAGGGTGATTTTGTCACCTGGGGGAATATATACAGCTGCCACAGTGATGGTTGTGAAGGTGTTAAGTTGCTGATTAGCTAACAGCAGGTGAGAATGATGGAGTGGGTTTGTTGAGTCTAATGAGAGTAGGGTGGTTTGTGTAGGCAATGGCTACTCCACCCCTCCACTTTTTTTTAGACGGTCCTGTCTTAAAATATTGTATTCTGAGGGGAGGATATCATAGTCTGGGTTAGGTGGTTTTAGCCAGGTTTCTGTTAGAGAGACAATATCAGGGTGTAGTTAGCCATCCAGGCATGGAATTCACTGATTATATTAACTACACTCCCAGTATTCATGGAGTAAAAGGGAATATGTTTTTTGGGGGGTGTTGAGCCATTAGAGAAAAAGTATTGGGATGGTTGGATGAGGGTTTAGGTTGTATGTCAGCAAATTGTAGTAGATATTTGGGGAGGTAGCAATGCTTATTGTTTAAGTACTTTATTTTGGGTAATGATGAGATGGTATGGGGTGGGGAATTTTGATTTTTGGAGGGGAGCATTGAAAGAGAAGATTGAAGAGCAGATGAGAAAGGACTGAAGAGGGTATATTGGTTGATTTTCATGAGAGATTGTAGGACTAGAGTGAACAGAAATAAGGAGGAAGTTGTAGGAGGAAAGAAAGTAGAGTAGTAGTAAGGGAGGTAGGAGAAGGAGTATTTGGGTAGTGAAAGGCATGTTATGTGTAGAGTTGGTAGATAGGGGGGTAAGGACAAGGCTGTGTGTGAGTGTTTCAAAAGGTAATAGTGTTAACCTGTGGGTGGGGTGTTCATGGGGGAGTGGTGAGGACTAAGTTGAGATGTGTGAGCGGGAGGAGGGATCCTGAAGTAGGATAGGTCAGTGGAGTAGGAAGGGGAGGGCCAAGGAGGAGGTTGGGCAGGAAGTTGAAGTATAAAGAAAATTATATGGAGGGGGTAGGGGAGCGGAGCGAGCCCGAGTGTAGCGGGGCCGAACCAGGTTCACCTATTCCTACAGAGAAAAAAGCAAATCAGTGAGAAATGGCTACCCAGGGTTCAGGTAAGTCCATGGAGGATAAAAAGACTAATGGACACTGTTTAGAAGTAGGGTCAGGCTTGTAAGTAGCAGCTTAGCTTAGGGGTAAAAAAAGAGTATTCCAGAAATTGACAGAGGTACTTTTTGTGGGCAGGGAACCAGGCTGGGCTGCTAGTTTCCTGTGTAGTGAGCACTATTATGGGAGACTACTTTTACAGTAAGGTAACCAGTTATATGTAAAGGAGAGACTTTCCCGTACTTTGCTGGCAGGATATGGTGTGAGGTTCCTGTTTCTGGTAGACAGGCTCGATCCTGGGTAGTTCACTTTTGCTGGAATCTCTCAGGGCTTAAAAAGCCTGCAACTGACTGAGCAGAACTAGGAGAGAAAGGGAGAGGTAGAGAGAAAAAAGTTTTAGTAGGTGAGACAGGGTGGGAAAAGGTGTAGAGAGGTACTGGTACAATAGCATGAGACACCACTAACACACCGGACAAAAGCTAGTGTCCTAGCATGTTAAACTCATCTGTACATTGCTGTAAATTCTACTTTCACACAGCATGGATGTTAATTAGGCAAATATCTTACAGGGTAGCCTCTAAATACACAAAATATTGCTCTAGACCAGTTACCATGAGCACTATTTCACATAAGCAAAAAAAGGCAGTAGCATTTCGTACAAACAAGTCACAAAATAGAGAGCAGTTACGAGCAGCCTTTCCAATGCAATTCTATTCAATTTAACCTTCAACAGCAGCAGTAACACCATTCATGTATACGTTTAATCTATCTAGGAATCCAAATTAGCAGTGCTGTTGTGAGCAAACATTAAATGGTAACATTGGTTCATTATTCTACTACATCCACAGTAAAGGTAGATAAGTTAATATGTAACAGTCTGGCATCAGCCTCAGCTGTGCAGTTACAAGTCATATTCAAAATAATTCAATCAACATTCCGGTGAATGCAGTAACTATTGATAATATTGAATTAACAGAGATGGTATTGTACAAATAACGCCACAGTCTTAACTGTAGTGCACGCTACCTTAGGAGGATGCCTAGTCTGGAGGACTGGATGTTTTAAAAATGGTATCTGCGGTATCGGGGCTGAGATATAAGCTAGGTACAGATATGAGGGGAATGGGGGGTGTGGACTGAACCAGGTTCTCATGTTCACACAGAGAAAAAAACAGTGAGAAATGGCTACCCAGGGTTCAAGTACGTCCATGGAGTGTAAAAAGAGCAATGGACACTGTTGTATGTGGATCTTAAGGATGCTGAAATACAGAACTACTAGAAACTGAAACAAGATACTTTGCTAGGGATGGGATTTCACCTGAGGCTCAGTCCCTTATGTTTCACTTGAGGGCATTCAGTATGGACAGACCAGTAAGATCACAAATGGCTTCTGATAAAATTACAGTTCAGGAAGGAGTATTCTAGGCTGTTAGTTTATGACACCACCCACAACGGAAACACAGTATAACTCAAATATCTGACTCTGGCAGTGAATACCTTTGAAACAATAAATATGCTGATTATATATAAAAAGGCTACGTCTCAGTCCCCCTTTCAGATTTTATTAGGAAACTCCTGTGTAGTTATCACATGGTTTACAGCTACAGAAGCACACAAAACTGTTATTCTGTGCTAGGAGTTTCAGTGCAGCATTATGCTAAACTTGAGCTACCATTTTAACTTCTCATTACCTATGTCAGTTTGTAAAGGATACTAATAGCATCAGGCCGAAGACCTGTACACTGGCAGAGACATAATACATTCTTCTATAGGACTGAGCTTGTACTGATAGATTAAAACAAAATAGACAATATGAGAATAAATTAAAAACATTTAAAAACTCCAAATTAACTTATAATCTAAATATGTACTGAATCACGTCTTTGCGACAAGACTCAGAGGGCTGATGCATCAATGCACATGTGCTGTAAAAACTAAAAATGTTATTTTGACCTCAATTCTATACTCGATATGTACTTTCCCAAAAGGTCTCTCAGATCAGAAAAACTCACAGCAAATGAGCGTGTTACTCTTTTGCATAAGACTAGAACTCCCTATGACCATACAACTTGAACTGACTCTAATCTGCCCTCCTTTAAATGCTCTTTAAGAATACTAATCCAAATTTTGGATATGTTCCAGGTTGCTGAACTCCTAGTGCATTTTGCTCCTCCCTCCCCCTTATTGTCAATTATTTCCACCTATCCCAATACCTACCTCCCTTCCTTCCACTGTCTTCCTAATTCAGTCTTAGTGTATTTGATTTCTCTTAGCATCTACTCTGTCATCCTTCTCTACCTCAGCTAAAATTTCCTCTCATATTCATTCCCAGAGCACTTGGTCTCTCTCTTGCATACTATTTCGACTAGTGACTCGCAGCTCTAGCTGTATATATAATACATTTTAAGTATGGTGACACTTTACTTGTAATGACCATGCAATGTGAAGTTATACTTTACTGCACAAGCTTATGCTTCCCAATTATGCATTTTGTTTTACTTTACTCTGTGCTACAACTATAACATTTAAAGTATGTGTATCTTGTTGGCTTGTTTGTAATAATGTAACTATGCAGCTTTCCCACTGGACCACTACTGAAAATGTGCACATCAAGCAGATGTTAATAAATACATTTTAAAGCCAGGAATCAGGATCATATTTCTTTCTTCTACATCAAAAATCTGTCTTTGCTACACAACTCAAGATGGCCGATATCAGAGCACATGTTGGAAAAGCTAAAAGTGGCATTTTGACCTTAGTTTAAAGCCAAAAATCAGGAAGTATTTTGTATCTTCTATCTGCAGTTTTTACTAGTTAAAACAAGTTCTGCTTGTTTTCCTGCTGGAAGTTAAAATGCTGTATTTGTACAGTCAAAAGACTGAACACATTAATTGATGTATTGCTTCCTTGTGCTCAATCTACTGTTTTCTATCCATTTTAGTAATCTTCAACATTTTTAGTAGTATTTTCAAAAGTTTTGATTATTTCATTTTGTTTTCTTTGTTAACTGAAGGGTTGTGTTGTACAGTCACCTGACTAAATTCATTAATTACTGTGTTGCTTCCCTGTGCTTAATCTGCTGTTTGTTTATGCCTTTGTTACTGTTATAACAAAGTTTTAGTTAAGTATGTGGGCAGTATGAAAATCATACCTCTTGATCATACCAAATTCCTCGGTATTTACCGTTTTTGAGGGCAAAATAATGGGGTGCCATGAATTCCCAAGTGGCTCCTTTAATTCCCAATTTTTTTTGCTTTTTTTTTTTTTTGCGCTACAACTTTAAATTTATGGCTGATGTCACCCACATCACCAGTCTACAGGGGCGTGCTTGATGACATCAGCTTCATAGCTTTGTTTTCAACTGTTTTGGAGGGAATATACAGCAATGGAAGATGTCTGTGCAAAATTTTAAATTTCAGTCCAACCAGCACCTACCCACAGAATTTAATGGGCTCCTAGGTGAGGTAAGAAACCAAAGAATTTTGTTAACGGACCCAGCTAATCAGCCAGTGGAGTTGTTGAGTGGTTCATTAACTCTGCGCCGATTCAGGTAGTTTGTTCTGGCCACTTTGTTTTTTAATGTACTAATACCAATGTGTAATGTGTATTACTAATATAAGTTGTAGGCAGCAGCAGCGCGCAGTCACACTTGCAGACACTTAACTTTAGCTTAGCAGCATCTGAACAGCTTGCTTGTGGTATGTGTGTGTTGTACTAAGCAGACGGTAAATAATTCCCTCCATGCTTTGGCCGCTAAGGCGCTAAGAGTAAGACTAAGTTATGTTTGCAGCAGGCACAGCTCGCAGTCATATTCCCTTGTATTAATCTGAATTTGAAAGCAAAAAGTGTATTTAATCTATCGCATTCGCATCTAGTAGCAGTGTGTGCGCGTGTGCAGTGTGCATCTACACATTGGTAATTGTGTCTTCCATTCTATCAGTGCTGTAACTTCTGCATCGTAGTATTTGAACAGTCCAAGGTGTTTTCTTATATTGTTTTAGTCTTAGGTCATCTTATAGGAGTACCTCCTCACTCAGATCCATCTTTTCCTGTATTTACTACTTCCCATTCTTCTGTACTGTAGTGGTTTACTCCGATCCACTCAAGGGAAAACAAATGGCAGTTTGGCACCATAGTGCAGTCAGTGGTGCAACCAAGATTTACAATTGTTGCCTCACAGTAAGAGGTTCTCTGGTTTGATTCAGGGTTAAGGTGTCACTGCCTTCTGTGCTGAGTTTGTATGTACATTCCTCCCTGCGTTTGTGTGGGTTTTCTCTGGGTGCTCAGATTTTCTCCTAGGTAACAAAGGCATTTCTCCCTGGGTATCTGCTGAAAAACTGATTTGTTGAATTTTGTTCCAAGTCGGACTTTAGCGGTAAACAAGTGTTAAATAAATAAAATGAAACTGAAGTGATGTGGCATTCATAGTAGCTATATGGTATTGAATTTAAGGGAAATGTGCAAAGTTAATCACTCCACATATGTTTGATTACATTGCTCTTAGAATGTTGTTGCTTAAATGATTGTTTTTCATTCTACTGAATCTGTTTCCTTCTAGCAGACTTTTAGTGTATTGTTCTGCTGACTGTACACTTCTAATATCATCTGGCATTTAAGGGAAATTCTTATCACACTGATTCCTGTAATACAGAAGTATCAGTTCTCAGTTTGAATCTGAAAAATATGCATTTCTAGAATAAGTACCTGTAGCCATTTTAAAGGAAATTCCTAACATTGTTTGCAACTTATATGATTCAAAAGTGACAGTTTTCAGCCTGAGTCTGGAAGTATAATGCATCTTTGTGTCTGCTTTGCAAAATTGAGTTTCACTGAGTATATATCCACACAAAACAGTTTGCCCCAAGGTCGACTTTCTTTGTTAGCAGTAAGATAAGTATATTAGTAGTTTGCTGTATTTGCTGCACTTTGCTATACTGGATGTAACTGCACAGTGTGAAGATACTTCAGCTTAAACGAATAATATCTGGACAGGTGCAATTATTTTTCAAATGACTGATGTATGTACTGTTGCTATGAGGTAAGTCAGCACAGCAGTGAAAATGATGCCGCTACATTCCCTACGGCAATATTACTAGCTTATCATTTTTTTTTTACATGTAACATAGGCAATTTATTCCCCAAGAGCAAGAGGTACTTTATTTGTAGATAAAACAATGAAATATAAAGTTGTTTGCTAGCAACAACCTCTTCATTAGTTACAGATCTCTCTAATGTGGAGATGACTTTTACTTCTGCAGAGATTGTGCATATTTACTGATACTCGTGGACTGTAGATGTTTGAGTAGACTTTTATGATGGAAATGTTGTGAACTGGGCAGTTTTGTCATTATTGGTTCATGCATTTTGTTTCATTGCTTACTGGAAAAATGTTCAAAATAAATTTAAAATGCGGTCTAACAAGTGTGCTGTATTATAAGAGGAATACAAAAGTGATCACCCCCTTTGAATCTATCTTGCTGTTTTAAAAATAGTGACTCTCCACTAAAACTTAACTTTTTAGACAGGTAAAGCTTAAGTTACCTACTTTCACATCTAACTTCTCTAGTGCACACTGCAGTGTTTAGGCTAAACCTTTTATTTTTCATCTTACCTTTAAGCATCCCTGTGACTAGCACTTGCTCTAATACCTGCTGGAAAGCACTAGGAAGCCATAAACTGATAGAAGCACTCAACTCTCCTTGTTAAAAAGGAGAAATTAATCATAGGCACTAAACAGCCTATAATTGCAAAGTAACTTGCTAAAGGAAAACAGCTCCTGTACACTTAAAAAAAAGCACCAAACCAGGCATGTCCAAGGGTACGCTTCCAGTGATTTCTCTTGTCCACCTGGTGAATCTGGGCATACTGGGGCAATGCAGCAATTGCTTCATGTACACAGACAACCCTCTCCTCCTACCACCCAACACTACAACCGGTGAGAGATGCACTTACATAGCCAAACTGGAAGCACAGATCTCTCCACCCAAGACTGTGCTAGACAGTCAAGAGCAGAAGGTTAACACCTACACTACACCTCAAGCAACACATAGTCCTTCTAAACTCACACCACCAATACCCACACATGGCAACACTAAATCCACATATGCAGAGGCCCTTAATTGTAACCTGCCCAAGCAACAAGGACCTCCAAAGCTGAAATGCAAACAAACACCATTCACAACCAAAGTGTCACATAGCTCACAATACCGGTGTGCCACCCAGCAACAGCCCCTAAGGCAAGACAATGTACCTAACACTTTAGTTATAGGTGACTCTATAGTCAGGCACACTGATGTCCCACTCGCCAGGTTGAACAAGGAGAAAATTACACTAAGCTGCCTGTCGGGTGCCAGGATCCACCACATAGCTCATTGCACTCCAGTCACTCCACAACAAGTACAAATATGACTCTGTCATTGTCCATGTTGGAGTGAATGACTTCAGACATACCTCCCTGGACTACATGAAAAGAGACATGGAAGAGCTCTCGGATCATGTGGCCCAGGCAGATATGATCCTAGCCCTGAGTAGCATTCGGCATTCGCCCCAAATTATACCACAATATAAGGACAAAATGATTGACTTCAACAATTGGCTAAGCTTCTGGTGTCATTCAAAGGGGATCCAGTATCTGTCTGCCTGGGATGACATGATCGACAGACCACAATGCTTTGCCAGAGATGGTCTGCACCTGTCGCCCCTGGGATTCAGGTTAATGGCAAAGGCTCTTGCCACCCCTATAGTGTCTTTTTTAGGCAAAGTTCAAAGGTTAAAACCACCACCGTAACAGGTACAAGCATGCACAATCTGAAGGTAATGCTATTCAATGCTAGAAGTCTAAACCTCAAAATACACTCTCTCGAGGCACTCCTAAAAATGGAGAACATCAATATCTGTGCAGTAACTGAGACCTGGTTCAAGGCTCTTGACAGCACCCCTGCAATACCAGGCTACAACTCTTACCAGACTTTTCGGCCACCAAACCAGGATCGAAACACTAAAGGTGGAGGAGTGTCCAATGCATCTGAAATTCTCCAGGTGCAACTAACACTAGGTAAGACTGCAATCCAAACTGTAGCTTGCTACAGATCCCCCACCGTGCCCCAAGATTCTCACTACACCTTTCTAAACATACTGGAAAATATTAATATACAACCAAACACCCTAATACTGGGTGACTTCAACTACCCTGCCATTAACTGGGAAAACTATTCATGTACCAACACCTTTGCCCAACGGTTCTTGGAATTCATAAATTCCAATGCCCTGGATCAACTAATCCATAGTCCCACCAGGGGCTCCAATATCCTAGACCTGGTCATTACTAACATGGGAAATCGATGCTCCACATCTATGGTCACCCCTCATTGGTCAGATCAGACCATAAGATAATCATCCTTAACATCCACATCCCACCCCCACCCCCCAGTAAGGAAACCTCCATAAAAAACTTCTCCAAAGCCAACGTCATGCTACTCGAGTCAAAAGTTACAAACTTCATGACACCCATGCAGATGGGAACTGAAAGTTCGACTGCTGTGTCCTACACTAAGGCACTGTACGAGCACATCCACTCATGCATGAATCGTGCCATCCCAAATAGAAACAAGATGCTCTCCTCCAAAAAAAGTAAGCCAATCTGGTAGTCCCCTGCCATAAACAAACTTTACAACACAAGGAAGAAACTGTTGCAGAAAAGAGGAAAATCCCAGGATGTAAAAAACTCCATTACCAGCCTCAGTAAGAAGCTGAGATCCCTCATAAAATCCTCCAAAGCTAGTTACAAAAATAAAACTGAAAAAAAGATTCCAAAGACAACCACATGGCATTCTATAACTATGTCAAGAATCTAAATGACAATGCTCAAATCTGCTCTGAGCTACAACAGAATGTCATTAAATATACTGATCTCAAGGATATTGCCAATATCCTGGCAGATCAATTCAGTGCCAACTTCACCCCCCTCTCACCCTCTAAATGGCACATCTCAATACCAGAAGATTGCCAAATTTCAGTAATAATGGCCACACAGGTAAAAAACACACTCTCCAAGGCTAAGAATACAGCATCCATGGGACCAGATGACATCCCGGGCTGTGTACTACATGAACTACAAAATTAACTGGCACCTCACCTAAGTGTCATGTTTAATCACACCCTCACCTCAGGCTTGATGCCCACTGAGTGGCGCACAGCTACAGTTATCCCACTCCACAAGGGGGGATCCACCTTGGATCCCGGGAACTACTGCCCCATCAGTCTGACGAGCCAAATCTGCAAGGCCATGGAACGTATTATCGTGGAACTTATAAACAAAGACATTGGCAACCTTAAAACACTGGACCCCAACTAGTTTGGGTTCGTGAAGGGTCGATCTTGTCTCCTGAACCTGATTGACTTCTTCGAATCAGTCTCCAGAGCCGTGGAAGAGGGTAAGGCAGTCCACACAGCCTATCTGGACCTCGCCAAGGCCTTTGACACCATCCCCCACTCTGGAATCATAGATAAACTTACTAAGCTGGGCATTATTTCCCTATGTCACTCGATGGGTTCCCAACTGGCTTACTGACAGAAGAACCCACATTGTAAAAGTAGCTGACTCCAAATCCAGCTCCAGACAAGTGACAAGTACAGTACCTCAGGGTTCAGTCCTGGGACCTCTCTTGTTCGGCATCTACTTCTCTGAAGTACAGGCCAACACTAAGGGACTCTGGCTAACAAAGTTCGCAGATGACTGCAAACTGGGAGCCATTACTGAATCCCCAAATGATGTTGATACTCTACAAAAGGGCCTTACAGAAACAGATGCTTGGTGCCAGAGCCATGGGCTCAAGCTTAATGCCAAAAAATGTATAGTTATCCCCTTTGGGAAAAAAACATGTATCCGTGAATTACCACATAGGTGGCAGTACCCTAAACACCGAAAGTGTGATAAAAGACTTAGGGACAGAGGTGGATAATGGTCTCACCTTCAATAACCACATCGCCACAACAGTCAGGAAATCCTTCTATGTGGCACACCTCATCACTAAGGGCTTTTCATCCAGAAAAAAGGAGGTCATTGCTCCACTGTACTCATCCCTCATTAGACCCATTATAGAATACAATGCCCCATTTGGTTTGTATCTCTCAAGACATCTGCAACAATTGGAAAGGCCATAGAAATACCTCACTAAAAGAATCACAGGCCTAAAGCAGATGCCCTATGCTGACTGCCTTAAAAAACTCCAACTATACTCTGTCACATATTGTCTACTCTGAGGCGATCTCTGCTTAACATAGAAGGCCATGTCAAACCCAGAGCTGTTGGACATGCTACACTTAAAGAAATCCCAATCCTGCAGAGCCACACACTCCATGGATCTAAACCATGTCATCACAATAAACAAAACATGCTGGAGGGATAAGTTCCTGACCCAGAGACTCCCCAGACTCTGGAATAGACTGCCCATACATGTCAAGCAGAGCACCTCTTTGGCCCTCTTAAAAAGGAACCTTGATGACTGGATGGGAGAAAAGAAATTCACCTCAGGGATCACGTCAGTTGCTCTGCTAGACAGGTGTCCAGGGAAGTAAATAGTGTGGGAAGAAATAGCCAGGGAATTGTTATGGCTAGGCTTCTATAGGCCCTAGGGCCAATAGCCTAGTACCAGCCTATGAACCTATATAATTTAACACAGGAAGGTGTATCAAATAACACATGCATGTTTTGTGTGCAAGGGGCCTATGATTGGAAAACAGCCCAAAGGTAATCTTTATCAGCCACTGGCCAGATGCATTTTCTTTGAATGTGGGTTTCAATGCTGTTTCAACTAATGTGAGTTTCAAGGGCAAAAAAGTTTTAATGCTAAGTCTATTTTCACTGTGAGACTGTATTGCTTTGTTTAGCAGATGTCTATTTGTGTTTGTGCTATAAAATGTACAATAAAAGTTTTAAATGCAATCCAAACAATCACTGTAGAAGTAAAGCAGTATGCACATTACAGTGTTTATGGTAAATAGGGTGAAATAGCCAAGTAATGGGACACTGGAATGGCTGTAGGGGGACTCTGGGGCCATATTTTGTTTGTCTGTTCATTCTGCATTTGAAAGTTTGTATTTCACAACTCCACTGCAGTGGACGGGGTTACATAATTATGAACACAAATTTTATGTTAATCAGCGTACCGTTTCATACCTATTTTTCATGGGCCTTTATCCAGTTGTTTGATGTTTTCAGGTTGAGAGGTATGATGAAAACTTTTAGTTATGTACTCACCATAACTTTAGATGTTTGGGATCCATCTCGCCTACATTATGTACTGATGGGCTCGGAGCCGATCCCTCGACTCCGACTCGGCACTCTTATGCTTTGAGCGAGGCCTCTTATTGGCTGAGCTATCTTTATCCCAGGATGCACCACCACTAATCCCCCAGATCTTGTTTGTCCGCATTCATGCACACATGCACAACTTGTTTATATAACATTGTTAGATGTTTCAAGATGAAACAACAGGATTCGGACCTTCTGATATCCTCTGATCTCCAAGGAAGGGGGAAGGGGGGTGGGTTATTAGGAATGTAGGCGAGATGGATCCCAAACATCTAAAGTTATGGTGAGTACATAACTAAAAGATGTTATGTGATCCTATCTCGCCTACATTCTGTACTGATGGGACAGTGTCCCTAGCACCTAAATCCCGGGTGGCTCATTGGAAAACACTCCTGAGCACTGTGGAACCAAATGAAGCTCGTCCTCTAGATGCCACATCCAATTTGTAGTGGGAAATAAAAGTGTGCGGGGAAGACCATGTAGCCGCAGCACAAATGTCACTAATGGCAAACTTAGAATGAAATGCTATCGAAGTAGCCATAGCCCTTGTAGAATGAGCTTTGACAGAGGTGGTAAGCTCTTTGTTAGAATAAAAATAAGCTTGAGTAATACAGTCCCTGATCCATTTGGCAATAGTGACCTTTGTGACAGCTTTGCCCAATTTATTGTCTGCAAAGGATACAAACAACTGATCTGTTTTCTTTGTTTGGTCCTGTCTAAATAAAAACGTAACTGCCTGTGGACATCTAGTGTGTGGAATATGAATTCCGCTTTGTTAGAGTATTTTGGAAAAAAGACTGGAAGTTCTAACGATTGTTGTAAGCAGAAACTAGAACAAACTTTAGGGACAAAGGAAGGATTTGGCCTGAGGGATACTCTGTCTTTGTGAAAAACCAAGCACGGGGTTTTACTGACAAAGCTTGAAGCTCTGAAACTCTTCTGGCAGAAGTAATTGCCACCAGAAAAGCTGTCTTCCATGATAGAAACTTTAGATCACATGTAGCCGGTTCAAAGGGGAAGGAAGTCAAGGCGCGTAACACTATATCGAGATCCCATGGAGATGCAGGATGAGAAATCGGAGGTCTTAATAGAGCAGCACCTTTCAAGAAGGTCTTACACAATCTGTTGCTCATTAAAGGTGGGTCTATGGATTCGTGAAAATTGGAAATCGCTGCCAATTGTACCTTGATGGTAGAAACTGAAGAGCCTTGATTGAAAAGAGAAGTTAAAAATTTTAGTACTTCTGCCACGGAATAGAAATGGGGTCCAGGCCCGGAGTTGAGCCCAAATAGCAAATCTTTTCCATTTGCTAGAATACAGTTTCTTTGTAGCAGACTTATGGGCGAAGATAATATGTGTACAACATCTGGATCCAATGTATGACTCCTGACTATAGTCGGAAGAGGAGGAGCCAAGCCGTCAATTTTAAGGTGTGTAGGGACTGGTGGAATAGTCCCGACTGATGAACCAGTAGGTCTGGGATCTGATCCAGGAACCATGGACCTTCCAGAGCATATTTCCAAAGATAGGGAAACCATACTTGACGAGGCCAGTAAGGAGCAATTAAGATCATTTTGCTCCCCAAGAGAGATGCCTTTTGAATCACCCTGGGAAGGAGAGGAACTGGAGGAAGGCATAAAGCAAGCCGGTGGGCCAAGGACGGACTAGTGCATCCATGGGGCTCTTCCCGAGCCGGGTTAGGAGAAGAATTCTTTGCACTGATTCAGAGGAGTTGCGAAGAGGTCGCAACACGGAACTCCCCATTTGCTGAAAATCTGACTTGCAACTGTCATATTCAGAGACCATTCGTGAGGAGAGAGGATGGTTCTGCTCAATCTGTCGGCTATCACATTGGACTTGCCCGGTATGTGAGTAGCCACTAGGAAGCGTTTGGTCGAGACTGCCCATTCCCAAACTCTCATGGCTTCTCTGCAAAGAGGATAGGATCTGGTCCCTCCCTGTTTGTTCAGGTACCAGACAACTGACATGTTGTCTGAGTGAACAGCAATTACGCCCTGAGGGAGATAATCGTGAAGGGCTTGAAGGGACAGAAGTACTGCCCTCATTTCTAAGATGTACACCAAGATAAACTCCAAAGAGTTAAAAACCACGAACAAAACAAAGAGGTGAGTTCAACAAACCACAGGAAGCCGAAGTGGAATCCAAAATATCTTTTACTGGAAACTTGTAAAAGATTCTTCCATAATCGTATTGGTAACGGTTGAAATCTAAATTGGCTTTAATTTCTTGTTCTAAACTTTGTAATTGCTGCTCGAGGGTTGCCATTTGTTCAGTATATTCTTTAATTAGTATTTCAAGAAACATAAGCCCTTGCTGGTTAAAGAATGCAATTAGAGTCTTGTGGAAATCTGAATTTCTTTCAACACCAGAGGGATATTTCCACTGCCTGAGTCCCTTGGGCACAACTTTTAAATTAATGCATTCCTTAAAATATAAAATCTCTAGCTGCAGTTTTTTATACTTTGATAAACTGGTATCAAACATTTTTAACGCTAAAACGATGTCATTCTGATTTTCTTGTTCAGTCTCTTGACCGTTGACATCGTTGCGCTTATTAAATATGTCAGTTGGGGTGTTCATAAAATCTTGTAAAGCCGGAGGCACAGAATTAGAGGCAAATCCCAAGTTATAATTATTATCGACTACAGTTGTTGGTGGTGTTGGCAATAGTGTAACATAACTATTTGTTAAACTGAATAAGAACAAACCCCAGGGGAGGACCGTGGCATTTAAAGTTAGAAGAATGTGAGTTGCTTTGGCAACTAAAAACAAATGCACATATCCACCCTGGGATAAATGAAACATGTTCCATTAAATGTTTATTAAAACAAAAAGCACTTATAAGATAATATAAATATATTCATATTCATATATATTATTTACAAGCAAATGAATAAAAATTCTGTCACATAAAAAATAACTGTTTTATTTTAATATATGTAAGTTGGGGATACTGTTTATACATTTTGTTTATACATTTTGTTTAAATGCTTAAATATTTTGTTTATATATTCATTTATTTATTTGTCTATATAAACAATTTTAGTATATACACATTATATATATACACAAAAAATAAAAAATTAAATAGTAAATTTAATAACAACAAGTTTGGCTTGCTATGGTTAGAAAATAAACATGATTTTTAGATATTATAACATACTTAATGGTATTTAATATTTACTTAGACTTAGGTTTTTAACTTTATGTAATGAATTTTTGTAAAAACAACATTGGTTTTAAAAGAAACTGTTTTTAACACAGCATTCAGTTTTCATTTGGGCAGAACTTACTTAATTAATTAATTGAAATATTGGTTTAATTGTTCTTTATGTAATTGAATAAATGTGGTAATAGAGATGTATATTTAAACTGTGGTTGGAAATGAAAAGAACTTGTCTGAAGAAGTGTTTGGATACCATAACACGAAAGTGCTTACAAGTTTCCAGTAAAAGATATTTTGGATTCCACTTCGGCTTCCTGTGGTTTGTTGAACTCACCTCTTTGTCTCATTTCTAAGATGTTGATATGAAGTAGAGTCTCTTCCAGGTGCCATTTGCCTTGGACTGACCTGCCCAGGGAATGCCCACCCCCCACCCCATCTGAGAGGCGTCCGTAGTCAAAGTGGCCGCCGGAGGAGGTAGAACAAAGGGTCGTCCCTGATCCAAATTGGAGGGCACTAGCCACCAGCGAAGGTCCCGTTTGCAAGATTCCGTGATCCATATGAGGTGACTGAGAGGGAGTTCCTGAAAGGACCACTGAGCTGAAAGAAGCCACTGGAGAATTCTCATGTGCAACCTTGCCAAGGGGACTAGAAGAACCGCGGACATGGATCCCAATAGCTGCAGGACCATCCTGGCTGGAGCTTTGGACCTGGGAAGTAAGGCTCGAACTTGAGTCTGTATGGTTTGTATTCTGTCTGTAGGTAGATAGACCCGCATTCGGTTTGAGTCTATCTCTACCCCTATGAATCT
The DNA here is from genome assembly GCF_019279795.1 of Protopterus annectens. NCBI lineage: Eukaryota > Metazoa > Chordata > Ceratodontiformes > Protopteridae > Protopterus > Protopterus annectens. Next base: position 258,079,520 of record NC_056733.1, read on the forward strand.
TATTCGTTGAGATGGCAGCAACACAGACTTTGGCCAATTGAAGGTGATTCCAAGGGAACTGCCCAGTGATATAGTGGCTTGAAGGCTCTGCAGTAGTAGATGCCTGGAGGTGGCAGTTAGGAGCCAGTCGTCTAGATACGGAAACACCTGGAATCCTAGACTTCTCAGGTGAGCAGTCACGACTGCCAAACACTTGGTGAACACCCTCGGGGCTGTGGTGAGACCAAAGGGCAGCGCACGGAACTGAAAATGACTGCCTCCTAGGCTGAAGCGCAGATGTCTCCTGGACGCTTGATGTACCATGATATGGTAATAAGCGTCCTTGAGATCTATGGAGCACATCCAAACACCCTTCTCCAGCAATGGGAGAATGGTTTGTAGGGTGACCATTCGAACTCGGACTTTCTGACTGAGCGGTTTAGGATGCTGAGGTCCAAAATGGGCCTCAAGTCCCCGGTCTTTTTTGGCACCAAAAAGAATCTTGAGTAAGTCCCTAATCCGATCTGGTCTGCGGGGACCGGCTGGATGACTCCTTTTTGCAGCAGCTTTGAAACTTCTGAGGCTGCAGTATCCCGTTGACTGGGTGGCGGGTCCGGGATTTTTTTGGACTGAGGGGGGGGATGAGAGAATGGGATGGAGTAACCTCCGGCGATAATTCGAAGCACCCATCGGTCCTGAGTGATACCTTCCCAGGCTTTTAGGTGCTTCGAGAAACGACCCCTGACTGGCTCCGGAGCTGCACAGCCGGGCAATCCCTCAGGGACTGTGAAAGGTTGAAGAGCCACGAAAGGACTCGCGGTCTCCAGTGTTGCGAGGGCCTCTGCCGCCTCTGGGACGGCGCCTTCCGGAAGAATTTCCCCCTCCCCTGCCTCTGGAAGGAGAATCCTCCTGCTGAGAGGGGTAAGGCTTCTGAGATCTACGGAACCACATTTTCCCTCCTCTTTTAGCCTTGGGATAAGGCCGAAAGGGAGTGGAAAATCGTGCCCCTACGGCAGTCAGAGTCTTACCCTCCTGTTCACAGCGGGTCAGTGTGTCCTTTACCTTGGGTCCAAACAGGGAGGACCCATCAAAGGGGCGTCGGCAAAGGAAGACTTAAAGGCCTCCGAGAAACGACACAGGCGGAGCCAGACTGGTCACCATAGTGCAATGCCTGTACCCGCTCTACCGCCTTCGGCCGCATAAGAAATGAGCCTCATGGACGAGTTTGAGATGGACGACATTGTAGCCAGCTGAGAGCCAACTGTCTGGGCCAGCTCCTCAGGCAGGTTACCCAAGAGGGTATCGGATAGTTCTTTAATCAGATCCCTCTGAAATCTGGTAAAGTGCGTAAGGTAGTTCAAGGACCTCAATGTAAAGGCCGCTGAACTCAGGGTGCGCTTCCCGTACCGATCCATGCTCCTAGACTCCTTATTAGGAGGATGGACGGACGTTGAAGCCTCTGCTACATCTTGCTGGGTAGCAGATGCCACCACCAAAGCATCTACAGCCACACCTTTAGTCAGAAACTCTTTTTCAGGGGGTGCCGAGAGGAATTTATTCGGACGAGCAGGCACCGGTTCCACAGAGTCTAGGTGTTCCCACGCCCTTCGACAGATCAAATCCAAGAGCTCATTGACGGGCGGAGACACCCAGGAGGCAGAGGGCTGAGCCCCGAAGGCCTTCAGGAACACCGACTCATCAGCAGAGGGAAGTATGGACTGCCAGCCGCCTCATTGTTTTAGGGCTTCAAGGATGTCTGCAAAGGAGACATCATCCGAGGACGACTTAGGGGACCCCTCTGCATCATCGAGATCAGTGTCTGATGTAAGAGACTCATCAGGGGAGTCAACGTGCTTCCTCTTGCACGATCTCTTCCTGAGGGGTTCTTCCGAAGAGGCTTCAGAAGGACCTCCAGGAGGGGTAGAAACCCCAGTGGGGGTAACCTGAGGCCCCGGGGCTCCGCTGTCTAAGGACAGGGGGACTGCCAAAGACCCAGTCTCGGTATGCAGGGAAGGAGCTGGGGAAACCGTGGAGGTAGCCAAGGAAGATTTGGCTAACGCACTCCTCATAGCCCTGAAGGCGGGACCACCAGAATCCTGGGAGGGTCCCACCTCCGTGGCCACGACAGTGGACGGCACTCCCGCCGACGCACCAAGAGGGAGACTTGGGACTGAAAGCATCAATCCCGAAGCCTCCCCCCCAGGGCCGAAGGAAGAAGTCCGTGTACTGAACTCCGACCCAAGAGCCGGAGTTGGAGCAAGGGTCGGGCCCGACCCTAAAACCTCCACCGGTTCCCCCAGCACCGGCTCCAATGGTGCGGCTGTTGGAGGAGGAACCATAGTAGGAAGTGGACCATCGGCTCCGAGCGAATGGGCTGGAGCCGAAACTAGCTTTTGGAACACCGGAGACTGGAAGAGTCTAAGGAGCACCCTGTCGATGTCCGAATCAGACATCATGGATGATCTAGAGGATACCGATCGGGCCCGAACCGATTTCTCCATCAGCTCCGAAGGACTCAGGGACTGGCTCCGAATGGACTCTACCACTATCGGCTCCGAGGGAGATCTCAAGGCAATTTCCTTCGGTGCCGATAAGGACTTCGCCCGAGGGGAAGAGTCTGAGCCGGTAACCCTTATCGGCTCCAATATCAGTGGAGCCGATAAAGGTGACCCGCCTCTCGATGCACCAGTCCTCTGCTCCGAAACCAGAGGGGTCGAGGCTGGAGGCATCGAGGCAGAGCGTTCCGCCCTCGGCTCCGAAGTCCGTGGAGCCGATGGAGAAGTCTGCTTAGATATTTTAGCAGTCAGTTCCAACTGACTGGTCGGAGCCGACGCTTTCTTCTTTTTTGAAGGAGAAGGAGAGGAAGATAAAGCCTCCTCGAAGGATGGCTTAATTAACCCCTTCAGGATTAATTTGTTTTTCCTCTCCTGGAGGACCCTTGATGAAAAGGCGTGACACACGCTACACAATTCTTGTAGGTGCTTGGCGCCTAAGCAATAGACGCACGAGGAGTGGTTGTCCGTTATGGACATCTTAAAACCACACCTCATGCATTTTTTAAACCCGGAGGGTTTGTGTTCTTTTGACATGGCAAAATAGCTAAAACACAGTTGTCTGCAGCAAAAGAAAAGTTTGTCACAGTATATATATATATATATATCTTTATCTTTTTTTTTTTTTTTTTTTTTGTAAGTACAAGTACAGTACAACGAAAAATTATACAGAAGAGAGAGAGATAGAGAGAGTCAAGACCCTCTAACTTAAATGGGTACTTGACCCACAAACAAAAAACCAAGACAGTAAAAGCAACAGGGGAAGGCCCCTCTAACTAAAACGGAAAACCTTCCCTTTGCGAAAAAACACAAATTCTCAACAGGAATATCAAATACACACTCAAAACACAAGAATAGCTGTTAAAACAGCTTTTGGGTTCAAATTCAGCAAATTTCTGACAGGAAAAGCCTAAATAAATTAGTACTTAGCCCAGCCAAGTTGAGACCACGTCTATGCTTGTAAGCAGCAAACGAGATCTGGGGGATTAGTGGTGGTGCATCCTGGGATAAAGATAGCTCAGCCAATAAGAGGCCTCGCTCTATAGCATAAGCATGCCGAGTCGGAGCCGAGGGATCGGCTCCGAGCCCATCAGTACAGAATGTAGGCGAGATAGGATCACATAACATCAGTGGTTATTATGTAGGAGAAAGTTAGCAATACTGTCTGGAACCAAAAGCAGTTTAAAAACATTTTTCAATCAGTTTCATTTAAATTATTAGTTTAACTATACTTTGATTATGCAAACCTACACTTGATAGACGCAGGCACTTCAACTGAAGTTTTACCCCTAGCAAGTCTAGTCAGAGCCACAACCATTAGCAGGCTTTGCTAAGGATGCTACAAAGTTAAGTTACTGTAAGCTGTCACTACCGTAACAATGCAACTGTTACACTACAAACGTTTTGGTACTAATACAAAGCAATTAATGAATTCAGTTGTCTGACCTTCCATTTAGTAAAAATTGGAGATACAAGACTTACTTCTATGGTACTTGATTTGTTGGTTTCAAAGTGTAGAAAGCACTTCCCCATACCAAGTTTTTGATCCTAAGATGCCTTTAGACCAAATCAGAATTGTGTGGAGAATCCATAACTGTTAGAGACCACATTACCTCAAGACAGATTCCCAAAGACCACAAACTGATCCTACTGAGATTCACCTCAATCTAAATAGACAATCAGATCACTGCATGTTACATGACCCCCTCGATGAACCCCTGAAAACCATTCCCATTTCTTAAATACACTAGATAAATGTCCAATGCACAAAAAGGCCATCATCCTAGGAGACTTTACCAACCTGTCGATAAACTAGGAGAATTAGACCTCAAATGTAGGTTATGCCCAAAAGTACCCCAATTTCATAAACAAGAATTCCATAGATCAAATAGTCAAAGAGCCCACAAAACAACATGTTCTTCACCTGATCCTTACAAATACAGTATCTATGTGCACTCTACTACTAATTATACCCTTTCCCAGTCAAGTCTGACCGCAAATTGATAACCTTCTCTTGCAAAATCCCTTAACCACAGAATGCAAATATCACAGTATTCAAAAACTTCAAACATACAAACTTCTTACAATTCTATGATGACACCTCCAAGTTCAAGTACAATCGTAACCCCTAAAATATTGAAATAGCTAAAAGTTACATAAATGCATTTTGCATTCAGCTTGATAAACTGTATAAATCTATCCGTCGTTACCAAAACTAAACAAAATGGGAAGAGGAACAGAAAACCAGTATGGTGGTCCCACATGCATAAAGCAACAATACAATAAAAAGAAAAAAAGTTCATTAGAATATATAGCAAAAACGAAAGTTATATACCTACCATAATGATAGATCTGTGTTGTCTGTTTCCATCCTTCCTCAACAGATGGGTTCAGGATCCAATCTCGGATCTGACTTTGGCCACTTTTAGACTTCAGGATCCTGAGCTCAGGCTCCTCCCCTTACCCATATTCCCCTCCTGTCCCCATGATTACCTCAGACTGAGTGTGCCCACAAACCCAAGATACAACCATAGGTGAAAATACTGAAGGAAAACTAAAAACTCAGTCCAGGATATAAAGGGGATGTCTTAGACAGAGAACTATTCTGGAGCTGTAAGAATGCAATACAATGGTCACGAGCAGGTCATACTGTCATACCAGAAACAGCTTGCCAATAATCTTCCATGAAATGGAAGAGGGATGGAAGAAATCTGAGGAAGGATGGAAACAGACAGTTCCAATCTATTGTTATGGTAAGTACATGACTTTTGTATCTAATTTTGTGTGTTCCATCTATCTATTTATTTATTTACCATTTGTTTAGTGGTAAAGTCCAAATGGGACAGAGACCATTTTCAGTAGAGGCACAGACAGAAATGCTCCAGATGCATGTCTTTAGAATTCCTCAAAAAAATGGGACAGAGTCTCCCAACTACTTAGCTCTCAAGGTGTTCTCAGGGAAGGATATTCTGGAGGATGGATGAACCAAAAGTTGCGCTATCCCTGGATAAGAAATCCAGCTTCTAAAGGGAAATTAAGGTGTGAATATTACAACAGGTGGCAGCAGCACAGATATCAACTGAGGTCCTTGAAAAGAAGGCTGGAGAGGCTGAAACAGATCTACTAGAATTTCTGTTAGGGTGATGGATAGATGGGCTCTCCTCTGTGAGATTTTCTGGTAGCTGTCACCACTACTATGGCATTCACCAATGTGCCTTTGCTCTAATACTGCCTGTCTTGTGGAGTGACAAGACATCTATCTTGGATAATGGTTTCATCACACCTGGTTCTTTCCATGCCCAACAAAAGATTAAGTCTACCCTCTCATCTGTGAGAGGAATCACCCAAGAAGTAGCTCAGCTGGATCCAAAATTGGAAGAACAGCCTCCTTTCTGTCCCAACAGTTCAAGAATCTAACTAAATGAGACCTCCTCAAGTGGTGATTGGGGGATATCCTTCATCAAAATCGGTGTCTACTGTGAGGGACTACTGGGGGGAGTCAATGTGCCTCCTCTTACACAAATGTTTCAAAGCAGACTCAGTGGTGGGGTGCTTTGGAGAGGACTCAGAAGATTGTTGGGTGTCCTGTATGTGTAATGTCTCAAGGCTTACAAGAAATGGCTATCCTGATGTGATAGACTGTGAAGGATTAGGACCCAGGATTTTCAGTGTGAGGCAGACAGAGCTGAGAGAAAAAGAAAACTCCATTCCCCAGCAGTGGAGACTGCTCTCTTGATTGCCTTGAAAGCAGAAGCTGAGGGAGAATCCTGAGCCATCCTGGTAGGAGCTGAGATCTCCACACCTGAATGGCCGAGGAAACCAGATTGACTCTGCTCTAAGACAGATGCCAGAGTCAAGCTATCTAACACTAAAAACCTAAGTTGATAGGATGGCTCAGGTTATTTTAGGGTTGATTCCCTGCCCCTGAACCAACAATGAAAATTTGGCATTGAGATCTCTCTGGATTTGACGCATACAACCCTGGAGGAAATTTCAGATCCAGAGTCCCCAGAAGACAGTAGACAGATTGGGGTAGGAGTAGCCATAGGAAAAGTCAAAGGGCCAAAGCACATGGATTTGATGGGAAACAGAGCTGGGAGAACTCTCAATTTGAGTCCTGAGGACTTCTTCATCATTTTATCAGGCTTCTGCTAGACCTAACAGACCTTGGGGAGGAAAATGTAGAGGGGGGGGGGGGTCTTGATGGTCTTTGTTCCAGTCTTTCATTGAGAAAAGGAGAATACAGCCTGGGAGAGACTGGCTCTGGTGAAAACCTCAACTTCGGTAATGGTGGGGATTTTTATCATAATGGTGTTGGACCTGAGGGAGTAGTAAAATCCAGTGATCGGGGTTTTTTGAAGTTGGAGCTGAAAACAAGCAAGACAAAGGACAGTGGTCAGTGAAGTGCTTCCTTGTTTCCCTTACCTTGTCCATGAGATTGTCACTCTTCTCCCCTCTAGACTCAACAAACAAACAAATGACAGATTTATCACGCAATGACTACATTTTCTCTGTGACAAACTTTCATTCTAGGTAATGTGACACATCATCTTCCTTTAAGAAGGAATTAGACAGTTGGATGGGTATTCATAAATTTACACTGGTATGACTAATCTTTGGAAAAAAGTTAAAGTTAAAGTCTAAGGACCGGTAAATGGCCACATGTCCCAGTTGCTTTATTGCATTATATGGCTCCACAACAATGGGTCGCTACATGTCTTAGTTCTTTGTTTTAAAACAATACGGAAAATAAACAGCAACATTAACACAAGTAACAGCAACAAAATTAAAAAAAATAAAATAAAACAATCAAAACAAATTAAAGCTGTAGCATTCTGATAACACTATGACAGGACTGGTCTGATGGCAACGAAACATGCAAAACAAAGTTTGTAGGTGAGTCATGGCACTTTAAGTGATGTCTGCTTGAAAAATTTGATGTGCTTTTATGACAAGATGTTTCTTTACGGCAGAAAAGAAAATCATCAAGTAGATGAGAGCCCAAATGTTAGAATGGATTTCCAGACTTATTCATTTATTTTTTGTTTATTTATTTTTATATTCCACAAGCTTCCTTTCCTGCAACCAACTGATTCATTCCTCTATAGGGGTGACAGCCCTATGCCCTATGCATTCTCTGATGAAGATAAGAGCTGCATGTCAGGGAGTAGGCCACTCTTCAGATCCTGCAGACTTTCTTATCACCCTGCAGCATCCCTGAAAAACTCTGTTACAGCTACATTTGGAGCTGTTTACAATCATCTGTGCATGTGCAACCTCCCATCCAAGTGGAACATTGCTTGTAGCACTGACTCAATAGGTTGTCTGTGTTATCAATCCAGCAAACTACCTTCCTTCCTTCTTCCATCAGAATAAGTCAACCAGCACTTACTGCTCAACTGCATCTTCCAAAACTGGTTCCCCCTGTGCTTGTGCTGCTGGCCAAACATAGTTCCTCTGGAGTGGAGTCAGGGTTTTATCCTTCTACACTACTGGTCTGGATTGGATTTTCAAACCTTGAAGCTATCGACAGCGAAAGGTTATGTATTTATTTAATTTTGCTGCTACCATATACCTTATACCGTGTATGGTTACTTGATGAAAGGAAGATGAAGGTTCTAGAAAGTCTCGACAGGGTCAGGAATGTCTAAGGTTCAGTATTCAATAATGAGCAATTTAAAAATAAATATGCAGGACAGCAGCTGGGATCATTTGAAAGCGGTCAGTCATGCAACCTGTACGAGTTACATGCAGTGATGCTTTCTGCCTCTGGGAAGAGTACAGGATGATGTTTTTTGGGGGTTGGGGTTTGAAACAACTTTATTTATTACAATACTATTTGTGACATGAGATCATTTACATTAGTTACACGGAGAGAAAATAATATCAATAACACTTCCATTATCCTGTACATGAATCATACATTCTGTTCTTTATTCACATACATTACAACATACTCATATTTTAATTCCAACTGACCCACTTGCTTTAACTACATACTTGAGCACTATTTTATATATAATGCTCATAAATACCCCATTTATTTTTATGAAATTTACTTCTTCCACTTTACAATCATCCCATTTGTACGGCTCTACTATCTACTTTACTACATTCAGTACTTCATTTATTGCTGGTTTCATCAGCAATCATGTGATTGCTTTCCAAGATGAAGTTTCAAGTTTTACTGAAAACTGTTTGTATTTGGTGGGTGTAAGACAGAAATAACCTAGTCAGTTTAAGAAAAGCATACTTTATGAAACAAATGATGGCCATTCTGACCAAAGGTGCTTTAAGCTTCCTAACCAGAAGAACCTTCAGATCAAGTCACTAGAAACAACTTGATGAAAATAGAAAAGTTCTGAAAAGGCATTTCACTGCTTAATTAAACTGTGGTAAGAGCCATATTATAATCAAAGTAAGACAAAAACAGCAATCCAGATTATGCTGATAAATAGTAATTTGTGATCACACAGACCTGACACATGCCGCATGCATAATCTTTGAAAAGGACATCCTGCAACAAAACACAAACGGTAACATATTTCTGCTCAAGTTCCACCAGGAGAATATAATCTTTGAAGTACAATACAAAAGAAGTGCTCTACCCGTTAAGCAAACAAACATAAAAATAAATAAAGAAGAACAAGGACGTACTGGATGCCAAAACTGTACTTCGGCAAGCTTAGTATATACAAAAGAAATCCTATTTAGACTCCTGACGTTGCCACCAAATTATAAAAAAAAAAAAAAAACACAGATAAAGCTAGATACTGTGTTTAAAAACAAGAGTTTTATTTCAGGATAAGGTTTCAAAATAAAGCACATTTAAGAACTGATTAAACAGGAAAACATTTCCAAAAACATTATAGCAATGAAAACTTAAAACAAAATGAGTTAATATACAAAACTGCAAATGTTTTTGAAACACTGTGGACTTAATTCAAACCAACTGTGTAAAAAGATGTGAAAATGCAAAATAAATATAAAATACACAGCAGCCCTTAAATAAATAAGCTTCTGTTTTTCATAATTGTTATTCATCAGCAGGTTTTCACACATTCTTTATGAGATGTGATATATGTAGCATTAGGTTCCTTACATGAAGCATTTTATATTAACATAACTGTTAGAATATTAAGGAATCAAATGTACAAATATTATTTTGCTATGAGGGGCAGATATTATTTAATGTCTACCATCTGGAAGGATTAAATGATTTGCATATTTTTAAATTTAAAATTTAAAACAGCCAGGCATTAAATTAAATATGATTAAGTGTTTTTTTGTGTTGCTGTCTTTTATCCTTGGGAGGAAAAAGTCAGCAAAGACATTAACTATCCAAACAATTTCAAAACTATGTTTTAGTGCTTATATATCTGTAAAAGAAGAGTGTCTGTTAGAACAATAAGTTGCCTTTGTTCAGCAGGGTCCAGCAAACAGGGATCCAAAAATCTTTAGGTTTTAATTAATATTTCTTCCACTTGACTAGAATCTAGATGGCAAAGCTTTCCTAGTGTTTGGATAGTAACTACTGATGACTCCCCTACTGCTCTGGACTGCTATAGCCCAAAAAGTAGAAGAGGCATACAAAAACCATAACTAGATATCTGCTTATTTGTCCATAGAATATTTTTCTAAACAAAAGCAGTTTTAGTCTCGGCTGCTGTCAATACCCACAGAGATAAAACCTTAAATTCTGCCTGCCTTCTGTTTGCCTCACAGCACACTCCTGTTGCACCTCAGGTTGTACCTCTGTATGAGATGTTCATGCAGACAACAAATCAATGCTTCAGCACCTGCTTCCAAATGTCTTATGGGTCAATAAAATATTTACAGCCAAAAAAAAAAAAAAAAAGTTACACTGCTTTTTCTGCTTGGTGACAACTACTATTCTGCTTTTTTATTAGAAATTTTCACAAACATGTCTCGTTAGTCAGTAACAGGAAGTTGAAAGACAGTAAAGTCATGACGATTTGATTTTTTTTCCTGATCCTTAGCAGAACTTGAGTAAAATTTCTGATGTGAACTGAGCTGAAATGAACAAGTTATATCTGTACCTATACTTACAAATCTATGAAGTGGTACTAAAAGGGACCCCAAGAACAAATTTATTAGATACTTACTGATACTGAAGCAATCTGTGAACCTTCGTGAATATGTGGTAAATCTTCCAAACCTGTTGACAGTTAAAAGATTTCTAATGAACCCTGATACATTTTTTTTTTTTTCAAAAATAAACTGAAGGTGACCATTTAAGCTTTAAATCAATATGCTACCTTCTGTTAAACAATCTACAAGACATCCTGTAAGACAGCAATTGCAGAATGTCCAGTACATGATCACTTTTTTACTTAATAGGTTTATAGGTGTATACCTGTCTAATGATCACCTGGGCCTTTACAAGCCTAGCCATGCAACCCAATATCTCATGTGCTAATATTTTGTCTTACAGATTATTTTAAGAGGTATAAGTTAGTAATGGCATGATTTAATGGCTGCCTCTGTCCATCAGAGATATAGGGAGTTATATCAGGGGTGAGTTTCTCATTTCCCATTCGCTGATCTGAACAGGGTTAAGGAACAGCTCTGCTGCACATGAATGGGTAGCCTTTTCCAGAGACTGGGAATTCTCTGAGATGCATACATATCCCTCCAGCATGTCCTATTTAAGTAGTAAGCAAAGTTTAAATCCTTAAGAGCTAGCTGTTCTGGTGCTGTTCATTTTGTGGAAATGCAAAAGGTCCATCAGCGTGGGATCCAAGGATACCCTGTATGCTAGACATAATTTGCTCTCAAGTCTGTATGGTTTTGAGGTGATCTGCATAGGACATTGTGTATATATATATCTATATATATATATATATATATATATATATATATATATATATATATATATAGATATATATATATATATATATATATATATATACATATATATATATATCTATATATATATATATATATATATATATATATATATATATATATATATATATATATATATATAGATAGATATATGTATATGTGTATATATATATATATATATATATATATATATATATATATATATATATACATATATATGTGTGTGTGTGTGTGTGTGTGAGAGAGGAACCTCTGTGGACTTTCCAGTTCTTGAATATGCCTGGTCAGGTACACACTAAAGGGGGTGTTATAACCAATAGTGGGGCTGATGAGGGCTAAGTACAGTGGCATACCTCTACTGGCCCTTCCATATCTGTAGACTTTACCACAAATTCCAAGTTTCTGTTAAATTCAGAGAATATGAGTTCCAATTCCAATATCAGTGTCAACAAACAACCCCACTGTTTTCTTTGCTCATATGACAAAACCTTATCAAATGCCTACACAGATGAAAATATGATGAAAGAGAATGAATTTTAAAAACTGCTGTGCAGCAGCTGTGTTCTGTGATTGTGCATCATAAAACATTTGTAAATTATCACCTGCCTGAGAAAAAAAAATTAGTAATTTCAAAATTATGTACTTCAGATTGTGTGAGCATCTTTAAAAATGGCTTTACTAAATATTAAGTCCTTGAACAAAAGTCAACATCATGCAACACACAATACAGATAATAATTTTCACTACACAAATTCTATACATGCAAAGGTCTTGTTGCAGTGGAGGGGTCTGTTGTTCAGGAGGTTACCCTGAGTAACTTACTTCTGGTAGAGTCATCCATGATGAACAGGCCTGAGGTCAGATCCCAAAGTGAGTGCAGGTGCTAAAATTCAAAGCTCCTACAACATGGAATGCTCTAACCATGTTGAAGTGTCCTTGGCTCATGGTACTGCATCATCATCATCATCATCTTGTGAACTGTAACAGGAAGTCATTCACAACCTTTAGTTAAGGGCAACATTATCAACACCCCCCCCTTCAAAAAAACACTTCTAAAACCTGTGGTTACAACTGTGATAGGTGAGGAAGGGAGCAAACAGAGACCCTAGCAAAGTCTTTGTCGATCAATATGTACATTCACTGAAGTAGTCCAATGGCTATTCAGTATGGAATGGAGCAGGGACATAATGACACTTACCACAATGAATAAGTACTCCTCTTTAATAAACTTATTAACCTAAACCACGCCTTTCTAACATATTATCTTATAACTTGCAGCTACCTCATCCAACACAACCACAATCAACTTTTTTTTTTACTTTCTCCCCTCCCACCTCACTAACCATTATTTCATCCCTCATATAACACTTTCTCTCCTACTGTCTCATATAACAGTCTCCACATCACAGTATCAGTATATTTCTGTCTCTACTAAACTGCAAACACCAACCCACCCATATTTTCTCCTATTTCCCTACTATTTCACCATGCCAGTTATCACCACTATTTTGAGCAACTCTCTCCTACTCATTACCCTCTACCTAGCCTCCCGCTCCACTACCGCCATCACATCAAACATAACACACTACCTCTCTCCTACACTCCCCACTATTACATACCATACAAAACCAAATATCTATTATCACATCTGTTCTAACCTCTACACTAACTGTAACATATTGCTCTTCCACTATAAATATGTCCATACTCCCAACTCTCCCTCTTATCCAGATTTCTTTCATCAACATCAACTAATATCCAAGTTCAAACTTTCTGTCCTTCTACACTCACTAACAGAAATCAAACTCCAAGCTGACATACATCCTACACACCTGCTAGTACTACCCTCCACCTTCTTCTCCTAAAAAATTCCAAATCAGACTTACTCATAACTAATTTTAACCTCAGAAGCATCACAAAAAATAGTGAATTTCATGCAGCGCTAGCTACCTACACTCCTGATATAGTAATTATTACCGAGACATGGCTAAAACCCCACATTAAAGATGAGGAAATACTTACTAGTGATTATAATGTTATTACACAAAATAGGCTAAACAAGTGTGGTGGAGGCATTGCCATCATGTATAAAAATTTCCTCAAAATTGGAAAATTAATCTGTATTCCCCCAGATCTATCAGAAGCAGAAATTCTAACCACTCGATTTGAAGTAAATCCACATAAAACCATCATAGTTATTGCCTCCTACCTACCACCAGGAAATAATCTACCTATCATTGAAAGTCTCCTATCTTGGGCATCCTCTACTTTCAACCAAGAAACTATAGTGTTAGGCGATTTCAACTTGGACTGACTATCCTGTTCATCTGACAACCCCTCCAATTTTATCAATTTATTAAATTTCAGCCAAACTATAAACTCCCCACTAGAATCGATAAACACACTAAGAAAGAATCTATTCTAGACTGGATACTAACCAATAAGCCCAACTTTGTCCACCAGGCTGAGTGCCTCTCCAATTCTCTCAGTGATCACTCCCTTATCTTTCTTCTAAGGAAACGCATTCAATCCCCCTATAATGTCATTTTTAAACACATACGCAGCAAACAAAATTTTTCCCCTACCATCTTAAGTTCCCTACTTCAAAACTGCAACTGGTCACCTCTAAAATTACTCTACCTAGACCAAGCTGTACAATATTTTAATGACGCCTTTCTCAACATCCTTAATAACCTTGCTGCAACAAGAAAAATCTGCTCCAAAGCCAAAAGCCTACCTTGGATAACCAAAGATGCTAAATCTCTTATTAAACAAAGGGATAGAGCCTGGACTGCTTATCAAATATCCAAAAATTTCACAAAACCTCACCTCTTACAAACAACTAAGAAACCTAATTAAGAAGCACATATTACCTACAAAAATCTTACTTTCCAGCTTGTCAGCAAAAACACATAAATAACCCACATAAATTCTGGCAAAACATTAATTACCTCCTCAACCCTGGCAAAACCTCTACCTCCCCCCTGCACCATCTATAAGCAAATAGCACTGAATGTTTAGTATACCAGTTTAACTCACATTTCATCACAAATATCACCTCACTTTTAAACAACAATCTAACCAATTCCTTACAGTGCCTACCTCTACTAACTCTAAACCCAGCTACTTCCCTTTCAAACCCATACAAACCTCTTATATCAAAAAACTCCAATCAAAATTAAAACCTAGCTGTCTAGCAGCTGACCAACTCCCTAATGACTTCTTAAAAACTGCTACAAGCTCCATCGTCTATCCCGTATATATCCTAATCAATCGTTCCATCACAGAACAACATGTCCCCATGCTATGGAAAATATCCCATATCATCATACCTCCCAACTGTACCGAATAACTAATTTTTTACCAAGATTTGGGGTCCAAATACTGGGGTGCCACGATTCCCGAGTGGCACCCCTCCATTTCTGACTTTTCCCAGCTTTAGTTCTTGTTTTATTTTTAATTTTTCCTCTGTTTTTTTTATTTTGCACTGACATCATCACATGCGCGATGACGTCAGCACCGTCAGGCCTATTAGCCTGTCAGAATTGAGCTCAAGAGCTGCAAGGACACATTTCTGGCTTTCCACATGATCTGCGAGTGTGAGCAGCTAGCAGGTTATTCAAACAAGCGCTTTAGCGTTTTAGAAACAGTAGTTATTCAATGTTTCAAACATTAAGCTCTTTCTATCTGCCAGTTCGCTTTCAGCGGTTATTCTTATTCAGAAACAGCTCACTCGTGCTAAGTAGTTATTATCTGCCGGTTTGGTTTATTCTTATTAGCTTTGGAAGGAATGGGATATTTTCAAATGGTTTCTGGCTCTTTATTCAAATGGCTTTCTTTGGCTTCAACAGCTGCAGCATTCAGGCATTCGGGAACAAGTCAGGTAGGAAACCACCCCTTAAAAAAGCCTAGAAAAGCATGTTGTGTTTACGAATATAAATAAGAGCTAAAATTTATCTACAGGTTACTCAAGGAAGATGTCTACAACTCTACACTCATATGCAATTAGGAAAATAATTTGCAGTATCGAGGCAAAACTACACATTCATCTTTGTCACTGGGTACCCATGTTCTTTACTATGCAACTGCATAACCATACTAAAACTACACATATTTTTCTACATCTGAGTCACCGTTTATATTCTTACTTTGTTTTAGATGATTCTCAAGGTTTACGCTAACTGTTATCTTGCTCGTGATGAGGCAGTCTAGAAAACTGAGAGGATTACTATAAATGGTCTTTGCTGTATATGTGCATGTGAATAAACATGATGGTGGGAAATGGCCTTAAGAAAAGCATCACTAGTCCATAGTTCTGTGAAACAGCACCAGACTATATTGACTTCAAAAAAAAGCACTGCATAACATTGCACTCAAAACCCAGCAGGATACATTTTAAAATTATTCCCCATGAGGAATTTTTAATTAATATCTTTTTTAAGAAAACTGCTAACCTACAGTTTTAGCATTGCCTTGTAGACTGCGATGTTTACTTACTTAGCAGGTGACATTGCAGAAGGGGAAAAAAGCAGCATGACACAAATAAAATGTTTGTGTGTAGTTCTCCTACTCAGTGAAACACTATGCTCTCCTGCTGTAACTTTGTGAGTAAAAAACACAAAGCAACAATAACGCTTTCCTGGACATGTCTCCATTTCTTTACTTTTGTCAAGAAGGGAATAAAGGATTATACCTTGTAAGCAGCTGTTTGATTTTTTCTTAAAGTGGCACTGTCAACATTTTTCCTCACATTGCTGGACTTTTACTGTTGCTTTTGATAGGATCTATTCTATATATATATATATATATATATATATATATATATATATATATATATATATATATCTTCTTTTTTTAATTTCCTGCTCAGTTACCTTGATAATAAATTGAGTGCGTGGGCCATGGAGCAAACAGTTTTTCTTTGGATGTGGTGTGTGGGTTTCAATGTTGTTTCAATGAATGTGAGTTTCAATGGCAGAGAAGTTTTAATGCCAAGTCTATTTCAATTGTGAGACATTATTGCTTTGTTTAGCAGCTTTGTTTAGTATATGTCTTAGTGTTTGTGCATTGTGCTAAAAACATAAAAATAAAATCCAAAATAATCATTGTAGAAGAAAAGCAGTATGCACACATTAGTGTTTATGGTAAATGGGGTGAAATAGACAGGTAATGGGACACTGGAATGGCTGCAGGGGGATTCTGGTGCCACATTTTAGTTGTCTGTTCTTCAGTTTGCATTTGAAAGTCAGTATCCCACAATTCCACTGGAGTGGGCGGGGTTGCGTAATTATGCATGCAAATTTCATGTTAATCAGCGTACAGATTTGTACCTATTTTTCATGGGCCTTGTCCAGATTTTTGATGTTTCCAAGTTGAGAGGTATGCATATCATCCCCCTCCACAAGGAGACACATCTAAAGATCTCTCTAATTATTGGCCCAGTGCCATTCTCTCACCCCTAGCCAAAATCTTAGAGAAATGTATCCATAAGCAGCTCCTAGACCACCTCACTACAAATAACCTCTTATCTAGTTCACAACACGTCTTCAGTCCAAAACACAGTACCTCCACAGCCCTCATAAGTTTCACTAACTACATCAACTTCCTCAAAAACAATGGACACCTAGTCTCTACTATGTTCCTTGATATGCCCAAAGCTTTTGATACGGTATCCCACCAACTACTACTCAACACTCTAGCCTCCTTCAACCTCAACTCTACAGCTCTCAACTGGTTCTTTAGCTACCTTACTAATCAACAACAGGCAAGTAATGGGATAATAAACTCTCCACATTCCTCCCAGTCTCCGTTGGGGTTCCTCAGGGTTCCATCCTTGGTCCTCTCCTTTTTATTATATTCACAAATAGTCTAAACACTGACAATAAATCTGCTTCTATCATTCAATATGCTGATGATGCTACTCTTATTTGCTCTGCTCCCATATCCCAAGAACTCCAAGATATACTGCAAAAGTCATTTCTAGATATTGAAAATTACCTAAATGAACTTCATCTCATCCTAAACCCAAACAAAACAAAAGTAATGATCTTCTTTAACAGGAAATTCAAAGCAAAACCACCTCTTCTCTCCATCTATTCCACTAATGGCACTATAATAGAATCAGTTAACCAAGCAAAACTATTTATTGTCACAACAGGCAAAAACTTAACATTCAATAAACACATGTCACTCACAATTAAGAAAGTTCACATCAAACTTGGTGCACTATATAGGGTCAAACCTTACCTTACTCAAAATGCAAGACTAGTCACAGCAATATCCCACCTCCTATCTACTCTACTCTTCTCAACTTTTCACTAACATGTGCAAGTCTGATTTACATCTACTTGATTCCTTCTATAAGAAAACAGCAAAATTTCGCTGCTAATATACCCAATAGGACCCATTACTGCCTTGCACTTCAAAAATTACACTGGCTTGAATTTCCCAATCTGTTACTGCTCAATCAGATCACCACTGCCCACTCTATTTTCCACAGACTTGAAAACTGTCCTGCACTCTCCAACCTAGTGCAACGAAATACCAACCCCAGGACCCTTAGATCATCCGATAAACTTATACTCAAGGTAACAAAGTCCCATAATTACTTTGGTGACTCTCTCTTCTCCTTCAAAATAGCCAGATAGTGGACCTTTTACCCTCATAATATCTTAAAAAACACAGATTAACATAGCTTCAAAATACTCCTAAATGAATACCTTACTCAACAATGGCTATGCTCCTGTAATACTCCTGGCTAGTTTCTCATGCCTTCGATTAAATGATTTCTATTCTGCTATCTTCTTGTCTTACTTCTACCAATCGAAAATACCACAATGGTTTTTATATCTATTGAGTTTCATATTACTGTCTTTAGTAAGGCTTAGAAAATGTAATGTTTTCTGTTTTACATTCCTCTTTTTGTAAATTGTGATTATTGGCAACTGTCAAACTTTTTGTATGTTGTTTGTAAATCTTTTAAAAAGTTTTGCAATCTTTTTGTACTATTGTTATGGAGCTTTACTCCCCAGGTCTAAGCTGAAAATGGGCTACTTGTCCAGCCGGACTCTACCCGGTTAACAAATGTAAAGTAAAATAAAATAAATAAATAACTCCTCCACTCATCCTGCACAGTGAGGGGCTTCCAAAACATAAGATCTTCAATCTGTTCATGATACAGTCAGTGGTACCATTCTCCATGCAGTCAAGTCACAAGACAGAATGAAGTTGATAACACGGAATAGTCACATTTTAATGTATAAATGGAATGGAGCGCAACCATACTGGCCTACAGCTATCATCATGGAATTTCCATGCTGAGCCAGGCAGACAAAAATACCCAGTTGAAGGTCAATTAAAAGAAAAGGTGGAGGTTCCATCTTTCCGAAATAGGAAGCTTACAAAAGGCAGACACAACACACAGTTTACTTGATTACTCTCCTTCTGTCTAACAGTTATCAGTGCTTATAGGCACGCTTGCTCATCAACAGCAAGATTTTTTTCCCAGATAACTTCAATGATGCCAGATTCAAGGAAAATTTATATCTATGGAATGGAATGTATAGAAGAAAAGGGATAGTGGTAGGCCATTCTGCATTATTTAGCCAAAAGATATAATTTCAGAAGATTCTGGGAAGGATTCATAAACATAATGCCCCATGGAATAGAAAGTACAGTTTTGTACCTACCATAAATGTAGATGTTCGAGTGTTCACCCTGCTGCAGTCATCACACTTGGGTTATCCTGCCGTCAGGCGGTCCCGCAGTCGGCCCGAATTCCAAAGTCTTGGTCCGGCGTTGGTTGCTGTCACTTCCTCCCTGACGTCAGTGCACCAGGGATATATGAGGCATCCAACGCCATTTTCTTCAGTTTTTCTTGCCCCAGATGTCAGGTGCCCCCAATAGGTAGGCAATATATATATATACCTTAGGCACAAGCAAATACACCACAGAGGTAGTATAGGATAGAGTGGTAGAGATAAGTTCAGCTAGTTCAGATGGGATGGAGGGAGGGTAACCTGGACTGCAGCAGGGTGAACACTCAAACATCTACATTTATGGTAGGTACAAAACTGTACTATGTTCATTGTGTTACCCTGCTGCAGTCATCACACTTGAGTTGAATCCCAAAGCTAAGGATGGGAGGTGGAGTCAGACAGGGTTAGAAGAAGCTAGTAAGCCCTGCAAAACTGCAGTGGCAAAACCAGCTCTAGTCTTAGAGTATAGAGGTAAGTGATAGTGTTTGGTGAAGGTGTGCACTGAAATCCAAGTAGCAGCTTCCAGAATAGCCTTGGTTGGCACTCCCCTGAGAAAGGCTGCTGATGTAGCTGTAGCCCTGGTGGAGTGGGACCTAATGTTAGCAGGTACTGGTTTCCCATGATGTGTGTAACAGAAATGTATGCAATGCCCTATCCATTTTGAAATGGTCTGTTTTGAGATAGCTTCTCCTTGTGATCCTGTAGCATAGGCTACAAAAAGCTGGTCAGTTTTTCTGAAAGCCTTAGTTTTATCCAAGTAGTAATGTAATTGCCTGTGAATGTCCAAAGAGTGCAGGAGTCTTTCTCCTTTGTTCTGGGGATTTGGGAAGAAGGTGTGCAAGTGAATGGTTTGGTTTAGGGCCACACTGGATACCACCTTTGGCATAAAGGAAGGATTTGTTCGTAGAGAGACTCTGTCTTGATGAAAAATGATGAAAGGTTCCACTGCCATTAGTGCTTGTAGCTCTGAGACTCTTCTAGCTGAGGCTATTGCTAGTAGTAGGGCAGTTTTCCATGAAAGAAATTTTAAATCAACAGAAAAAGCTGGTTCAAAGGGCGGTAGTGTAAGCTTTTCCAGAACAAAGTTGAGATTCCAAGTAGGTGTTGGAGCTCTCCTTGGCGGTCTTAAGTTCTTAGCCCCTCTGAGGAACTGTCTCAGGAGTGGATGTGAGAATAAAGGAGGATCCGTGCTGTAATGAGCTGAAATTGCTGAGGCGTGGATCTTAATAGATGAAAAGGAAAGTCCTTTGTGTAACATCTCAGTTAAATATTGTAGAATCTGAGGGATGTTTGGATCAAGGGGGTTTAGACCTTTAGCCTGGTTCCAGGCGCAAAATCTTTTCCATTTGTCTGAATAGGTTTTCCTGGTGCTGGGTCTCCTGGCCTCCAGAATGACATCCATAACAGCTTTGGATAAAGGTGTTGGCTGGTTGTTTAGGTAATTTGCCATGCAGCCAGGTTTAAAGTCTTGAGCTGGCTGTGTAGAATTTGATGATCTCGCTAGGTGAGCAGGTGAGGAATTTGTGGCAAAATCCATGGTGGGCCTTGGGCCATGTTCCTTAAAATTGGGTACCAATGCTGGCGTGGCCAGTCTGCTGCGAGTATCATTTGTGGTCTCTCTAATCTGACTTTCAGCAGTACCTTTGCTAGAAGAGGTAGTGGAGGGAAGGCATACACTGCTAATGTTTTCCAACTGAATGAGAGAGCGTCCACTTTCCAAGCTAGTTGATGGAAGATCCTTGTGCAAAATTTTTGAAGTTGGTGGTTGTGGGGGCTTGCAAACAGATCTATGTCTGGGCGTCCCCATTTTTGAGCTATCATTGCAAATACTTGTGGTTCTAGTTTCCATTCGTGTGGATCCATGATGTTTCTGCTTAGGTCGTCTGCCAATGTGTTTTTCTGTCCTGGCAGGAATTGTGCTTGTAACTGAACCTGGTAAGACAGTGCAGTGTTCCACAAGGTCATTGCTTGCCTGCATAGAGGGTAGGAATGTGTGCCCCCTTGCTTGTTTATGTACCACATGACTGTGGTATTGTCCGTCTTTATTAGTAGTTGTCCTGGGTGAAGAAGGTCCTTGAAAGCTGTTAGGATATTCTGTACTGCTAGCATTTCTTTTTGATTGATATGCAGATGCCTCTGATCTGTAGTCCATTTGCCCTGAATGCACTGCCCTGCCATGTGTGCTCCCCAGGCATAGTCCGATGCATCTGTTGTCATAGTTTGCCTGGCTTTGGGTAAGGTGAAAGGCTGACCCTTGTTGAGGTGACATGCCTGTGCCCACCATAGAAACTCCTGTTGAAGGCAGGGAATGAGTGGTATCATTGTTTCCAAGCTATGGCTGTGCTGAGTCCATACACTTTTCAGGTACCATTGTAATTTCCTTATATGCAGTCTTGCAAATGGTATTAGTAGTATGCAAGATGCCATGAATCCCAAGGCCTACAGAATTTTTTCTTGCAGGGAGTTGGGTCTTTGTTGCCATTATTTTGAAATTCTGAAACAGCTGTCGTTGCTTGTCTGGCATGAGATAAGCCATCTGGGCCGTTGTATTCAAGCTGGCACCCCAGGAATATAATGTTTTGTGAGGACACTAGTTTTGATTTCTTTTCGTTTACTGTGTACCCTAGGCAACTTAGAAGGTGTTTGACAAATGCCAGATGCTTTAAAAGAATGTCTATGCTTTCTGCTTGAATAAGGCAGTCGTCCAGGTAAGGGTATATTTGAATTCCTCTTTGTCTGCAGTATGCAATTACTGGTGCCAGGCATTTTGTGAAGATAAGCCAAAGGGCAGTGCAGAGAATTGATAATGCTTTGAACTTGCAATGAAGCGGAGGTATCTTCTGCAATTTTGTCTGATAGAGACATGCAGGTATGCCTCCTTGAGGTCTAAAGTGACTAGCCAAGCATTCTTGCCCAGCATGGGAAGAAGCTGCTGTAGTGTTAGCATCTTGAATTTTGGTACTTGCAGATAGGTGTACAGAATTGAAAGATCCAGAATGGGTCTCCATGCTTTGTCCTTTCTTGGGACTAGGATGAGTCTTGAGTAAAATCCTTGTCCTTGCTCCTGTGTAGGTACCTGTTGAATGGCTCTCATGTTCATGAGAGCTGTAATTTGTTTTTGTGCCTCTGCCCACTGATTTGGTGGCAGGTTTGGCATTCCTTTGTTCCTTGGTAAGGTATGAAAGTGGAATCTGTATCCTTGAAAGACAATGTTTAGAACCCATTTGTCTTTTGTGATGATGTGCCAGTTGTCTGCAAAAAATGCTAGTTTTCCTCCCAACGGAGTTGCCAGAAGAGATTTGCTTGGTAGTTTGAGGATAGAGTTATTGTGTTTGTCTTCTGCTAGCTTGGGGCCTGTCTTCTCCTCCTTTCTGGGTAGCAGAACCCCATTGGCGAGGTTTGTAAGGGCCCTGTGACTGACTTCTGCCCCTTGGGCATCTGTATTTACCTCTCTGTGATCTGTCTGAAGCTGGAAAGGACCATTTTTTTGTTGGCCAATTTCTGCTGAATCGAGGGGGTTGTACCTGCAAAAAATCCTTGACCGTTTGCATAGACTTTGCCTTATCCTCCATTTTTTTTAAAACCTCTTCTGCTTTGACACAAAATAATACATCCTGTTGTAAAGGTGCATCCAATAATTTTGCTTTAACATGGTCAGGGAGGGTTTGTTCTTTTAACCAAGCATGCCTACGTATGACACAGCCAGTAACAGCTGCTCTACAAGAAGCTTCCAATGAGTCAAATCCGCACTGTAAAGTATGTTTGCCCACCTGTTCAGCTGCATGCAACAGATCCTGCATTTCTTTAAATTCAGGCTGTTCTGAATGTGTGCTCATTTTTTGTTTTAACTGAGACACTAGAAATTGTTGATATTTCAACATGTGAAAGTGGCAATTTAATGCTCTCATAGCCAGAGTAGCTGAGGTGTATATTTTCTTGCCCCATCTATCTAGGGCTCTGGAATCCCTTTCAGAGGGCACAGGATTTTTAGCCATAGAAGCTTTAGCTCCCTTAGGACCCTGGGAAATGGTTTCTGGGTCAGCTATAGGGCTTTTATAAAGGAATTTGTGTGAGTCAGGTACTCTGTAGTATCTATCTGGTTTGGCTGGAGCAGGAGGAAGAGAGTCTGGATTTAAACTAGACTCCAAGTAAACATCACCCACAATATCCAGAACAGGAGGGATAGCAAGAGGTCTGTGCTGGGGTAGTAAAAGGAACTCTCGGAGCCTTTCCTTAGGATCTGAGTAATCCTGGCCTTCCCAGTGGAAATGTTCCCTCATGGTATGTAAAGTTTCCCCAAAGGAGTAGTCTTCAGGGGGAGATGTTGAGGGAATAGAGTCTTCAGCATCAGAATCTTCATAAGGTGTAAAAGTGTAATCCTGTTCCTCAGAAGAATCTGAGGAGAGAGAAACCTGGTCAGAGGATGCATAATCCTCCTCTTGTCTTGGTCTTTTATCAGGAGGGGGATGGGAACCCCTGATAAGGGTAATCAAATCTTCAGCCATCTTAAGCATCTGTTTCTTAGGCATGGGGCCTTGAACTGTAGACTGATGTACAATTTTCTTTGGTTTTAAAGGAGTTTTAAGTTTAGCATAAGATTTAATGGTGAGTGTAGTCGGTCTGAAGACACCTTCAGAAACCAAAGGTGTTTCCATTGCACCGGTGTCTAGTTCTGCTCCGGTGTCGGTAGAAGGCTGCGTCAGCTAGTAGACTCCGCATGGGAATCCGCAGCTGTCTGGGGTTCCAGCTCTGCGATCATCAGGGGCTGCGTAGGAGCCTCACTGAAAACCGGAGAACCGTCGACAGGCCCTGCTGAGGCCTCGGTGTCTGGCTTATTCCTAGGCTGCCTGTCCTTATCCTTGTGTTTTTTATGAGTGGCGGTGGTCAGCTGCTCTGATGGCATGATATAATTAAATTTCCTACCAAAGTAATGCCGTGCGAAGTCAAAACGGCATTTGATAGTTCGTTTATTAAACCTAGCGCAAAACCGACAACCTGTGATGTCGTGGTCGTGGTGTGGGCCTAGGCAAGGAATACAATAGGAATGGAAGTCCTTATGAGGTATTTGCTTCCCACAAGAAATACAATTGTTAACTTTTTCTGACATCGGACTGAGGCAAGAAAATGTTCCCCAATGGGGTACTTAGCTTTATTGAAGACTTCGGACTGAAATTCAAATCGAAAATCTCAGGTGTCGGCCGACCGGCACTTGCGAACTGCTTCTGCTTCAGGCACCGTGCGGCAAGAAAGACTGAAGAAAATGGCGTTGGATGCCTCTTATATACCCCTGGTGCACTGACGTCAGGGAGGAAGCGAAAGCAACCGACGCCGGACCAAGACTTTGGAATTCGGGCCGACTGCGGGATCGCCTGACGGCAGGATAACCCAAGTGTGATGACTGCAGCAGGTTAACACGATGAATATCTGATACACACTACAAATATATACCAAAGACTAGAGTTATTCATGGACACTGCTACACATTGGGATAGGTGCCTGCATGTAGTGTCACTGCACTCTAGCCATAGCACTCCATGCACAAAGTATGTATGCAAATTATCCCCTGCTCTAGACATTTTCCATGACTTACAGACATATAGGTTGATCCCATCTCCTATAAATTATGGTACAAACAACAGATACCAGTATTAGTTGCTGTGACATTCCTCCACTGGGCCAGTGATCAAACAGCCTCAATTCTCACCACAAATACAGAATGCACACACTAGTCTAGGGGCTGGGCTTCCTCTCAGGCCCCAAATAAGACTCCCCACTGACCATTATAGAGCTGAGTCCTTAGTCGAGTGTTCCAAGCCAAGTCCTCCACCACCCTCTCTGTTAAATCAGTGCTCTCAATCCCTGTTCAAAGTGGCCATCACACACACTGTCTTTGAGATTTGATTTTCACACACACACACCCACCTGGGAATGGCTGGCACATCTTATCCACTCTTCCACCTCCACCCAGACTATAAGGTAAATTTGCTGCCACCAGAACACAGAAAGCCAGCTACTTTAAGTATCTTACCAGGGTACCCAATTACACTTACGACAATTAATACTTATACAAATGGTAGTCTTTAACCAAACAGCAAGGCTTTCAGGAATGTAGAGCCACAGTGCCACTAAATAAATACAAATACTGTCAAAGGTTAAATATTTTCTAAAAGACCAGCCACAGTGAAAGGTTTAGATATATTTAATACTAATTAATAAAAAGACATGAAATACTGAATATCTATTTACAATAAACACTGGAGTTTTAATCACAGGAAATATGAAAAAACACAGATGGAAAAACTCAGATACAGAAAAAAAAAACATTTAGCTAATCTCACTATTTTTTTTAACTGAGTGAAGAATTACTGTTCCCTAGTTACTTACTGAAGCAAGGCAAGGTGAAACTGGATGAGTGTCTTGTCAAGTCCAAAACAGAGTGCACACCTCACATCTCTCGCTAGTATTCAAATACAATTTCAGTGCAGGCTACAGAATGACATCACATCTGGTCACCTGACTCTGTTGTTCCCACACTACCTTCTCACTAGAAACTGAGCCAGGATCTGGCACTGATGTGTCACAATACACACACACAACTTTAGCTAAGGTTTATTACAGCACCTGGAAACTGTAAAACAATTCCAACACTTCCACCCTTCCTGCCAAAACTAACAAGCCATTCTCTGGCACCCCAGGGTAGAAATTAGTCATGACTAAGGACAATAAGAGCAAGATCCCCAGCCCAGGCTTTTCACAGACATTACATCTCTGGCTGCAATCAAATCTGTGAGATAAAATCTTTATGGCCTAAACCAAGTCATTTAATTTCAGGCTATTTTTCTTAAGGTTAGCTGGGCTGAGCTTAACCCCTTCCCTTCCCATATCCTCTGTTAAAATATATACATTTCATCAGTTACAACATTTCAATCTGACATACATGTGCATTTCTTTTCTGTCAAGCAGAACCCACTGTTGATGCATTTTTAACACAAGCAACTTTACAAATATATTTTTAACACATGAATCTGAACAAATCAGTTTGACATTCAAATAACATATAATTCTTGACAAACCTCCAGATAGCTATGCTGACATGCATTACACACGCACTGCCCTACTACCCTGCCACAGCTGGCACTACCTCACATCATTACAGTTACTACAGTAAATAAAGATTTGAACTTTCTCATATACTTTTGCATTGCTTAGCATTACATAGCTGAAGCCATCATTAGTGAAGGAAGTAGAGACATTTTTTTGTTCTGGCAAATGTTATTTCACACCCTGTAGTACAGTACAACTTGCTACCACAACCACACACAAATCCCCACCCATAGTTGTGACACTGTTATGCTCCTTCCCTCAAACCAGTAGTGCACTCACTAAAATGGGTACTCCTCATTACAATAAATGTTAACATAGTGTGGTCCACAATCAACGGCAATGAGCTGGATATTTTATGAACTGCTCTTACCCATGACTGTGGAAGAAAACACACTGGCAACACTCAGCAACAGAGACAGAGGACTTTCACCAGCAGCCACTATGTGGAAAAACTCTGTTGCACACAAACATACATAGGTCAACTAATACCTGCTTTCCTTATGCAATTTACTCCCTAAAACAATGTTTCTGCATGAACTCATGTGACAGTATACAGTTGTCTTCCTTGCAGTTCCATTACGTGTAATTCATCTGCACAGCAAAGTGAACTGAGCATGCAAACAGCACTCTCATGCTGTTCAGAAGAGGTAATTTTTAGGAGTCATTTGGCACAACACCATGATAACAGGCTTCTAAGAAACATACTTTCTTCCTGCTTTCAAAAATTAATGGAAGCCATTCACCCTTCTTACTGATGTCCTGTTTTGAGTTTTTAAAGCATCTTTTCCAGACGACATCACACCAAAAATGTCAGTTTTCAGAAGCTACAAGTCTGTGGACTACTCTTTTTTTTTTGACAAATTCCCCTTGTGTAGAAAAAAGTAAATATGTTTCTCAGCCAATTAACTTAAAGTTTTGCTGGAGAAGCTACTGAGTTGCAGTTTTAGTAGTACTCTGGTGCAACGAAAGACAACTGTCATTCTGTCCAGTATGGTGACAGACTAAGCCATGTGGTGTGCCACCATTCCTGTGCTATTTCTGCACATCGTACACAAGGTGTACACACAGTAGTGCATCATACATAAATATTTGTTTTTGTTTCACTAGTGCAATTCATGTTTATACCTCATGCTATTAACAAGACAGCAAACTAAACATAGTGAGAACAGTTCCTCTACATGGCTGTTTACTATGTTTATGAATCTGACAGTTTATCTCAAACTCTAAATCCTAAAATTCCAGAAAGACTGAATAACATATCTCTGAAAAACAGAAGTGCATAATATCCAGAACATTTTCAGGAATTGGTGATAACAGTGCATTATGATTATTTTTTCAAAATAAAAAGATGAAATATAGATTGCGGACTTCACAGAAATAGGAGTCAGTAAAAGCAGTGCAGAATTAATTTACTTTCTGCAAAAGTAAAAATGATACGCAACTCGGAATGGCTTCTCTGTTCTACAGCAGCTGTCCTGATTATTCCAAGCTGTGCAATGACCACTAATAAATACATCAAAAGAATGACAGAGTAGCCACAATACAAAAAAAGTAAACAAAAGGGGGATGTAGAAAGGTGGATTACCGAGGTAGAAGTTAAAGAATTAAAAATTGAACTTATGAATTATCTGTAAAGTAAAAGATTTAGTGAGGAAAATCCAGCACAGGCAATGTCACATCATGAAGAAATTAGGGGTCCCCAGACTATGGAGCAACAGGTGGAACAGAAAGCATCTGAAGATGATTTGCAACATGATGTTGCTGTGGAGCCTTCTATAGGTGACTGGTACAAAAATCCAGCTGAATGTGCACAGCAAGGGAAACAGCAGGAAACAGGGGCAACTCTGATACAGGTAATATTGCAGAGTAATAGGCCAAAAGGTTCCCATATGAAGCAGGGAGCATCTGAAGAGTATATGTCATAGAAATGTTTTTTCTAGAACTTCCTGTAGATTGCTGCCAGGAAACAGAGAAAAAAAGATGCTCTCAATCCAGAAAAAAATATTTACGGGAAGATATGCTTGATTTAATAGAGATGGACAGACATGTTAAGATGGATGAAAAAATAGATTATAGAAATAAATAAGACCCCAAATATGAGAAGTTTGGTAAAACAGATGTACACAGTAATCAGGACAATTACAAGAAATTCATGTGACATAAAAAATAAATAGAATATATTACCATGCAGCTAAACTAATAACGGAACAAAGTGCTACCACAAAAACATAGAATAACAAAAGGGAAGGAAGGAAACAAGTAAAATACCACCAAGGAAACACTGAATATAGAAAACTACAAAGCAATTAAAACAAGAAGCATCACAGTTAGAAGAATATGGAAAAGGAAACAGATCATCAACAATACTTACAAAGAAAGATATGGTAAAAGCAACACACAGTATTGAAACAGACCAAGATTTAGTATATACTATGCCAATAATAAACTAAAAATATCAGTTTAGGCAGAAAAACTTAAAAGGTATGCAAATAAATATAAAGGAAAAGTACAAAATAAGAAATCCATAAAGTGGTTAGAAAATTCAAACAAGAACATCCATATAACATGAGTAGAACATGCATTTTGACTACAGATGTCTCTCCACACCACAGGATGAAAGTATTAATTTTGTAAGACACTATCTCTCAAAATACACTAGTTATAATGATGCTACTATTTATGTGTCACTTTATTGGAGATATTACTGGAGAACATTTTTTTCTTGTTTAATAATAAATGTAGACAAGTGAGAGGTGTATCAATGGGGGCAACAGTTGCCCCAGCTTATGCCAATATGGTATTAGGATAGTAGGAGAGACAGATGTTTTTTCTAAAACTAGGTTTATTCAGAATGTGGTCTTCCATAAAAGATTTGTGTATGACATGTTTTTTTTTTATTTTAGAAGGTATGGACGATATTTCAGCTTTTGTTAACAGCTTAAATGATGCCACTTCTTTTCTTTACTGTTGGAGAACATGGACATGATGTTTTCCTTTTAAAATGGGACAACTGTATAGGTGACTTCCAAAGTAAAATTTATAGGAAAGAAAGATTTTCCAACAATTATTTGCACTTTGGAAGTAACCATCCATACTGGATGAAAATAAATTCCTGAGGTCAATTCATCAGGGCATCAAGAATGACCAGTGATGATAAGGCCTTTATCGATTAAATAACTGTTACTAAACGGTTCTTCGTTGATAGGGGTTATGACACGTTACGTTTGGACAGTCAGCCCAAGAAATTATTGCTAAAAGGTATACTTCTTTCAAACCCATACTTTATGGTGGGCTTAAAACTGAAAATTTTCTACAAAAGAAGAAATAGCTTATGGTGAAAATATAAGAAGCCATTCCATACCACAATGTACTTTGGATATGTCAGTTGATACCACTGATATAAGACAGGTTATTGAATCTAACTGGAAAATTATCAGTGGGAACAAAGATTTATTGGAAGTGTTAGGAGAGCGTCCTATGTTTGTTTATAAGAAAGATACAACTTTTAAGCAACTTTTTGAAAAAAGTGATACCAAAATCACAGAGATAAAGGGACATACAAGTGTCACGACTGTTCTATCTGTAGATTTATTTATGATGGTCCCATTTTATTCATGTCTTACTTAAATTTCACAATTAAACCTAATGGGAGGTTAAATGTGACTCTAAAGGGGTAGTTTATATTGGAGGTTGTTCAGGATGTGAAAATGTTTATATAGGCATGACTGTTCGTTGTCTACAGGACAGGATAAAGGAACATTTATATGCCATTAAAACTAAGGACAATATAAGTACATTGTATAAGCACACTTTGGTATGTGTTAGGTACAAAAAGTTTTTATTTGCTGTTTTAAAACAGGTAACTTACTGTAAAAGAGGAGGAAACTTTAAAAATCAAGTTGAAAAAAGAGAGTTTTTTTGGCAAATAAAATTAAATGCTGATGTATTGCCAGGTCTGAATGAACACATAAATATTAGATGTTATCTGAAGGATAGAAAGTAAAAGGGTTATTCAGTTATTAATTACTTAATCTGTTGTATCTTGTTGTTTTTAATAGTTTTAATTAACCAGTTTGTATTAATGTTTTGTATTGGTTGAATGTGTTGATTATTGGCTTATATAAGGTAGCTGTGTTGAATCTGTTTTTGTATGTGTTCTGATGAAAGTGTTCGAAAACGGCTATTAAAAAAGAAACTACACTAAAACATATTTTTCCTGCTTCTTTGCACTTTGGAGTGTTGTTATTTTATTAGTTTTGTTTTACATTCTGCCTCAGTTCGGGAATTTTATTTTATGTATTTATTTATTAAAATAAGAAATTCACAGATGACCCAAAAATGATTTTATAAATAATGGGAAATAAAGCAAAAGGAACAGAAACATCACAAAAAAAAAAAGAATTAAGCACATTTTGGAAAAGTATTTAGTCAGACCCCATTGAACATAACAAAGCTGCTGAGATGCTGAATGGATAGAAGAATTAAAAGAAACAGTAAGGAGTTATAATTCAGACGATATGACGAGATGAAGTAATGGCCAGAGAAATTCGGACAAAATTAAGAAAAATTCCCAATTAGAAAATCCCAGGCCCAGATAATGTTCATAACTTCAGGCTAAAAGAATTAATATCTTTCCACAAAGATTTTGCCATGAGTAATTTATTACTTATAACTGCATCCTGGACAGACTCCACCCTGGTTAACAACTCAAAAAGTGATACTTCTCCTTAAGAATGAATCTGCAAGCCATCCTAAGAACTATAGACTATAATTTGCATTTCAACAATATACAAACTATACACTAGAACTGATGCAGAGTTTATAGTCATGTAGAATAAAACTCAATTATGGCACTATAACAAAATGTAACAAATTAAATTAATATGGAACAAAGGATCATCTGTTCCTAAATAATACCATAATACAGAATTGAACAAAGGAGGAGAATTTCAGTATGTCATAGACAGATTACAAAAAGGCATTTGACATCATTCCGCATTCATGGATAAAGGAATTATTAAAGATGTACAAGCTACACACTACACTGATCAATTACATTACAGTGACCATGAAACAGTTACAAACCACTCGACAGTTTTGTCATGACAAAAGGCAAATTATTATCCCAGGGATAAAAATTCAAAGGGGTATATTCAGTGTGATTCTTGGTCACCACTGCTGTTTTGTCTTGCCCTTAAATCCAATAAGCTATTTACTTAACAAATTAGGCTATGGTTACAATTTGGCTTCCAGAAAACAGCACTGTTTAAAGATTTCTTATCTGCTTTCTGTGAATTACTTAAAACTGTAAAGTTCATCAGATACTGAGTTGAAAACACATCTATAAATGGTTAAGACCTTCCCAGAGGATATAATAATGACATTTGGGCTTGATAAATATAAAAAAGCAACATTTAAAACAGTAAAGTTCAGCACCAAGAAATATCAACCCACGGAATAATGTGATATAAATGAACATGAACAGGATGGAGTATTTAAATATTTGGGAATAGATTAAGGATCAGAAATAAAACAAATAAATGTGAATAAAGCTAAGTAAGTAATATTTCAGAAGACTACAACTGACATTGAAAACTGCCTTGACATCTAGGAATAAAGTCTAAGCTATAAATCACTTTCTTCTTCCTGCTCAGATTTATAGTTTTGGGGTGATTGGACATGAAAAAAAGATGAATCCTTCATGCTTTATCAAATGATACATACAAATTAGTGAATACCAAGATTATATATTCCTCATTCTGAATAAGGTATGGGCCTCCTCAAAATTGATTACATGTACAGATCTGCAGACATAGGTCTGCATAGCCATCTGCTGACCTCTTTAGATCGAAACATAGTGAAAGTTTTAAAACATGAGGAGAAGCAGTATAACATGACATCTTTGCTTAGCTTAACAGAAGCATTTCAGTGTCAAGTAGGAATGGAAATTAAACCAGAACTAGAAAAAAATCAGACAGCAACTGGATGTGCTGAAAACAAAAGAAAAATTATAACGGCAAGGGTTAGATGAGAAGGAAAGAAATGTGGAAAATCCATAAATATAGTGGCAAGCACAGGCATCAAAGAATTTGTCTCAGGTTTGGTTAAGGAAAGGTGAATTGAAACCAAAACATAAAAGGTTAATAATGGTAGCCCAGGACAACGCACATATGGCTTATAATATCCATAGAAAAGGTGTGGGGAAGTAGACAAATGCAAATTTTTGTAAAAAGAGAACTGGAAACAGTAGCACATCTTGTTGATGGGTGTGATATAATCATGGCAAAGGGTCTATGTACTAAAAGACACAATAATGTGACAAGACTGCTGCACTGGGGGGTTGTGTGCAAACATTACACTATAGACGTAGCTGAGAAGCATTGGAAACATGAACCATAAAGCATTTTAGAGAATGATGAAGTGTACATCACATAAACAGTTCAAAAACAGATGTGAGAAAAGCAGATATAGTAGTCGATAAAAAAAGCGAAAAGTAGCATTGATCATTAAAATTGCTGCACCCAGTGATTACAATGTCTTATGTACAGGGGTGACAGTTATAAAATATCAGGATTTGTGGGCAGAAACGAGAGCAATGTGGAAGAAAGTTACCAAGACAGTTCCAATAATAGCAGGAGCAATGGGTCTAATAAAAAAGAATTTACAGTTGTACTAAGATATGCCTCCAATACACGTAACCCCATATGAGTAACAGAAAGTGGCAATTCCAGGCACATTGCAGGTGTTGAGAAAAGCACTCTTTGCTAACAAAGAAACAGACAATACTAATTTCCTGAACTCTAATCATACCTTAACTTAGGAATGTGGTCCATTCCCATCAAGGTATTAGAAACCCAAAAGGCTTGGAGAAATTAAACCGGGAGTAATCAATAATATCACAAGTCTACTGAAATGCCATAATTTTAACAAATCTCTCAAATACCACAAAATGTAATATAAACTGAAAAATATATGCAGTTAACTTGGTTAGAGGCTTCTGGTATATAAATATACACATTAATAGGACTGTTATTGCAATTAAAAATTGATAAAACAAGCAATTAAAAACTGAAATAAAAAGACACAATTATATGTAGAAAGCATATCTATTTCTTAACTGTAATGATAAGAACTAGTCCAAGTTCAAACTTATTAAGATGCTTTCTGACCAAAGCAACAATACAATATGAAACCAAATAAAAACATAAAACAATAACACCATAAAACATTACCATCGCCATCATAAACCATATCGAAGAGGTTAAGTCTTTAATGTCTGCCTGAAGCCAGCCAATGGTTAGGCACTCACACAGCCACTAGGGTGGTGAGTTCCACGGGTAGGTGGCTTAATGAGCGAATAGCATAAGTTTCCAAGTTTACCCATGGAACCACTGGCAACCCCCTCAGAGGCTGAATGCAAAATCCATGTGGGGCTGTAGGGCTCAGTAAGCTCCTTCATGTAGCAAGGACCCAAGTTGCATATGGACAAATATACTAACACTAGGATTGTAAAAACAATCCTATAGCAGATTGGAAGCCAATAAGAGCTACGCAGAGCAGGCAAAATATGATGGTAACATGAGATAGCAGTCAGCACATTAGCTGTAGAGTTCTTCACCATCCGTAAACGATCCAGCTCAGTGTTAGGTATGAAAGCACAGAAGAGGCCACTGTGTGAACAGCAATCAGACTAAGGTATTAGGTGTTTGATCCTGGATATAGATGGAAGTAAGAAGACTTTACCATAGCAGACATCTGGTTCCAAAATGTCATTTATGACTCAATAATAATCCCCAGGCTCTGCACATCAAGCTCATCCCCCATATATAGTATGTACTTTGGTAAAAGTTGGAGTACAACAGTCTCTTAGACATGTATGAAGAGCAATGGCCTCAGTTTTTTTGGCATTAAGTTTTAAACGATTTTTGTTTAGCCAAGTGTGAATGGCTTCAAGGTCATCAGTCAGGGAGATAATACAAACCATCTCATTGTAGAGGAAATGAGAAATAAATAAGAGTGGAATCTGTATAACTTTGGTATGTTAAACCCCTTTCCCCTCAACAGATCTCCTTCTTCCAGGGAAGCATGTCCATAATGAATAATAGGAGTTCCAAAATCAATTCCTGAGGAATCATGCATCAGGGATGGCAAGGCAAAGACAAACTGAGTTTAAAATAGATTGTTTATACAATTAGACGGGTAAGAAGAATAACAGTCAAGAACCACAAACATAATTTCACAACAGGAATGTAAACATTCTATAAGGATACCATTATCCCCTGTGTCAATGGCGGCAGAGAGAACCAGGAGAATCAGCTTTGTATAGTGCCACTGGTCTCTTGCCATATAAAAAGCAATGACTACAATAATTACAGCAGTTTCAGTACTCTGTCAAGTACTAAAACCTGACTGGAAAGGATCGATAAGTCCACTATCATAAATATACAATTCCAGCTACCTGTAAACTACTTTCTCAAATGCTTAGTACAACTGAAAAATTACAGATTGGTCAGAAGTTATTTAAATTATTTCAAACAAAAGGTGGTTTCTTAAGGACTGGGATGACCAAAGCCTCCTTCAAGGCTGAAGGAAATATCCCTTCCTTCAAAGAAGTTAACAAGATCTGATAAATCATTAGTCCAGTATAGATGGCCAAGGGTCTAACCCATATGTTGTTAAATGCAAACTGAAAACAATGATAGGGAATTCATCAAAATCTAGAATAATGAACACTGGCTTAAGACTTTAAAGGAACAGGAGGTCTTACTGCACCACCCCTGGGGTCAGCCAGTAGAAGATCAGACCGACAGAGGAAATTTTATCAGTGAAAAATTCAGCGGCCACCTCACATTAAGCTGCAAACAATATTTTCCTGGTGGACAAGCAGGCTGGGCTGCATAGCCTCTCCACCACATAGAAGAGTGTGGTCAGTTGATTAGCCACTGAAGAGACAGCCCTAGATAAGTATTCTGACTTTTTCAGGAAATCTCTGCTTGATAATTAGCATAAAGCTCATTAAGCTCAATCCTGTCACTCTAATGGCCAGCTCAATGTATGCAATGGATCCCACATTTGCCCAGTTTTACACAGAAGGGAGTAATCAAACCAGGGTTCATATCTCTTAGCAGATAGAGGGCGAACACAACTTGGAGCTAAGGAGTCCAAAGTGCAGCACAGGGAGTGGTTATATTTTACTACCAGATCATACACAGAATCAGACCCACTCTCAAACTGGAACTGAAGGACTGCATGACAAAACATGTCAGCAGTAATTTGACTATATTACAAACCTCCCTCAGTCCAAGACTTGGGGACTCTGGTATGGTAGGGTTAACTCAAAGTGAACAAGAAAGTGATCTGATCACTAGACTGGTTTCACCACCAGGACCAAGATGGCCAAGTCCAATAGAAAGACCAAATCCAGAGTATGCCCAAGCCTATGTGTTGCAGAGGTAATTATAGGAACAAATCCAAAACCCTTCATAATATAGTTAACACTGTGGGCAAGAGACGCTGTTTCATCACTGACTTGGATATTAAAGTCTTCCAGCACCATAACGTGGTGGTGATCCATCACTGAGCCACTGAGGAAATCAGCGAGACCCTGTAGGAATGTCCTTGTGCTATCTGGTAGACAGTAAATGAGAAGGAACCAACAACTTGCTTTTGCAACTAGGAATATTCAAAGCAGACAGTCTCTCTAGAGTCCACTCTGGTGAAGCCAACCTTGTTGTCACTACATACCGAAACCCTACTCCCAGTCCCACACTTCCTAAGATAATGTATGACTGACACTTCAGGTGGTATTGCAGCAGCCATATGTGGACTGAAGTTCTCATCCAGCCATGTCTCAGTTGTGAATGC
Organism: Protopterus annectens; assembly: GCF_019279795.1. NCBI lineage: Eukaryota > Metazoa > Chordata > Ceratodontiformes > Protopteridae > Protopterus > Protopterus annectens. Next base: position 258,115,644 of record NC_056733.1, read on the forward strand.
AAGGCCAACGTTTTGCAAAAAGTCGTACATGCTTACTGCGCACTGACCTGGCACTACAACACAAATTCATAACAGCAGTTAAAGGAGAGTGGATCCCTACACTTACCCTTGATGGTTTAAAGGGACCCTGTGTACTGAAATGAGACAAAACTGACAGTTGCCTTCAGAGAAATGATATTGAAGCTCACTGTCAAGCACAAGGCCCCCAAAAAACAGCCCCCGATGACCACCACAATCATTATGTAATAAATGAAAATGCTGTCAGAGGTGAGAAACTTTAACCAGTAGTGCATGAAGGATAAAGGGGTATAAATTCAATAACAGAGAATGGCTACAATGAATAGTCATGATGAAAGTAATAATAAAATCTTCAAATTTAAAACCATAAACTTTGATAAACAATGTTAAAATGTATCAAAGCAAACAGGCAGTATCAAACTGCAACGCATCAGAAAAATTAATAATTTAAAATCATAAAACAATGTTCCAATGCACCAAAACAGAAAAAGAATAAAAATAAAATAAACTGAAATGCATGAAATAGGTGAACACTTAAAATGTGGCATTGCTGTCCCTAAAAATTAATTAAATACCATGATCAAAATTGAAGATCTGAGGCAGCCCTTGATGAATTCAAACTTGTAAACCTTCTATGCAAGAGAATATGAAGACACAAACACCTTATGAGCCCTAGCATTAAGTAGGACTCCAACTGAAAAACATCTGGAAATCCCTTACCAAAGAACAAAATAAGGAAGGCACAAATAACTTATGAGCGCTAGCATTAGCTTAGCTAAGGTCAAAGATAAAATTCATGAGTCATTTAAACTACAAAGAATACTAATACCCATCATTCAAATGGAATCTCCAAATGTGTATAGAATTATTTGTAGAAACCCTGCACCACAGAAAGAACAGGATGATCAAGGACCAGAACGTTTGCAAAATGTTCCTCAATAGCACTCCACAGTAACACTTCCACAATTTCTTTCAGACTACTCTGGTTTGTAAACCTTGGAGTTCCCAGTATGAAGTCTGCAGAGACTTGGTTCAGTACAGCTAGCAGCTACCACCAATAAACAGGCAATGCTCAAAATCAGCAATAAGAACAGCTAGAACAAAATATTAAAGAGATCCCTCTACTCAAGGCAATAACATTCAGTCTCATCTTACTGATACACAAATACAGGTGGCACAACATAATCTAGTGCAAACAAGCAAGTTAACTTAATTGCTGACTCACCACTACCTCAACTTTAAATGTGGTTGCACAGACAAGTTACTTTGCTTCACAACAAAATTCACAACATATAGTCATGCAGCTTCTTACTTCTCACTTCTGTTAGGCAGCCAACAATGCCACATTAACAAAGCCTCACTCTGTTTAACCGAGGGATAAAATGTACGAGGTAAATGACAAACAACTATGAGCAGTGGCACAGTCTGTGGAACAGTTTGGCAGGAAAGGGTTGCTGTCTCCCAGCAGGCCAGTTTCTACCATGCAAGTGGTGGCTTGTCCTGTGGCAAATATGGCCAGGATTGGGTACATGGATTTGGCTCTACCATGCCAGCGATGGTAGCCCCCTGAATCATGCATGTGGAAGCATTCATAAGTTAAAATAAGGCATAGTAGGCAACTGCAATGTTAAAATAAAATGCCCTGATGGATGCATGGATGATGGATCAACAAATCACCTCTTGCCCTGTACAAAATAAATGGGCTGAACAGCTCTCACCCTGTGGGAAATAAATGAGCCAATAGATCTCAGAAATGGTAGATATAGTTGCCAGGCATAAGGGATGAAAAAGACCATTAGATAAATAACATTAACAGCAAAATACTCTGCATCAGAGTAAATGTAATATGTAGAACAAGAACATACAGAACTATATCACTGAACACACACACAGTAATGTAGGAGGCTTCACCACTCATGCTACTGCATAATAAACTAAGTCCAAAGTCAAATGGCTCTGTGGTATAAAGGAATGAAACCCAGACTACAACCCAAATGCCAAGAGTTTGAACTCAGGCTTTGATGCTGAAACAGCACTGCAGGGAGGATGACAGGAGGTAGCTGTTACCAGCTTGTCCTTCCCTTTGGGGTTGGGAAGAATGTAGATTACAGTCTGCAGACTGCCAATTTGAATGTAGAGGCTTGCAGCACATCCAAATTACCAGGACTGGGGTGTAGTAATCCCAAGCTGGCAATGGTAGCCCTCGTAAGTATGTGTGTGTAGTAGCACACTCATAGGGCATAGGACACCCTGTGGAGATGAGTGTTCACATCAGTCATAAAAGGCCAAGCGTATAGTATAAACCTCCTGATATCTACTTGTATGATGGCTCCTGTGGATGCCTCTTATCCAACTGGAGGGAAAGTGCTAACCAGGTAAAGTCAGACATGATGGTCAGCATGCAATGAAAGAAAAAGCTTTCAAAAGATACACTAACTGCAAAGTTGCACCACCTCAGACATGGAATGGCATTTGTTACAGATGAAAATGTAAAACATAAAGACAAGCAGAAATAAAGGTAGGTTTCAATCCCTAAGGCTGTGCAACAGAATAGTTAAGCAGGCATGCACATGGGAAGTGCAACCCTCTCTCTTCAAATGGAGTGATGTACAGTGCAACCCCAAATGGTGGGCTCTGTATGTGCTTACTGAATCATTTATGCTACAATTATTTCAGGGCTTGTTCTGGTCATTTTTTGATTTTTTTCCCAACATCTAAGCTTTTAGTATTTAGCATTTCTTATCCTAGAACATCAGGCTTTCTTGATTTCAGAATTTTGCTTTTCCATACATACAGTAGAAACCTATGCTGGCTTGTGGAGAGAACCCTGCAAATCCAACAGTATAAAGTGGAGTGCTGTCAGGGACATTTTTGCAAATGTAACCTAGAAACAATTTTTTAAACTCAATCTGTGAGGAAGCACTTGCAGATGCATTAGAACACTGTTCCAAGTTTCAACTATGTACAGCATTTAGGCTTATGAGCTTAAATAAATAATTTTAGGCTTAAGAGCTTAAATAAATAATTACTGACTGACTCACTCTCCCCTCTCCAATTATAATCACATTCAATGTTGCTGTAAACTAGTAAAATGGATGCTGAGAATTCAGAGTACCAGCATCTCATACAACTGGCTGTAATAATTCAAGATTTGCATGGTTGGTCTTTTACTAAATTAGCAACTCTCTAGAAAGAGGAAGGTCATCTCCAAATGGCACTCGACTGCAGAACAAAGGTGTGGAGCATGGCCTGGTCATTATGAACACCTTCTGCAGACAGAATGGCAAATACAAGATGGTTTGGAAACAATTCTCAGCACAAACACTGATACCTTCATGTCTACATCACCATCAACAGAGTTTATATATATATATATATATATATATATATATATATATATATATATATATATATATATATATGTGTGTGTGTGTGTGTGTGTGTGTGTGTGTGTGCATGCATTCTTTGTATTCTGTTGTGTAGGTAAAGTCTGAAAGGTTAAGATTCAAATGTGATGAATATCACAATGGCTCATTTGAGTACTTCCAGGCAAAGCTGGCTGCTACTCCCCCCCCCCCCCACACACACACACACAAACGCACACACACACCAGGGGTTCAATCAACACTATCATCCACTAAGCATTATGTTGAACAGACTGGCTATAACAGTCAATTAAAGTTAGCTCAAAACCTGTTCAACTGGAAAATACCTCACTATAGTTGACAAAATTATATTGTATGTCAGCAAAAGAAATTGCCCTGCAGCAGCTCAAGGTAAAGAAGAATTTAATACATCAAAAAGAAGTGGTGCCATTATAATGGAAGATTCAGCACTGTATCATTTAACAAAACATGCAGAGCTTTTGCAAGTCACTTTACGGTGAACATTCTGATGGTCTCACTCCTCCCCTTTTAATGTGAAAATGATACAGTGTTATAAACTGAAATTAAGTAATTCAAAGTATAGATAGAAGGAACAGTTAGCTAAACTGCCAGAAACTAGAATCTTTTGAAACACAGTCAGATTTCCCTGAAGCCTGAATACCACTTTCCTGACAGCCACCTAGTATTGAATACATGATGAGTGTTACCAAGCAGACCAAGAAAAAAATGCACGACTACACACAGCATAATGGATAAAGTCTTCAATGATACATGTAAGGGGATGATACAAAAGCTCTATGTATCCAGTCTCTGAATCTAGAACAATACAGATTCCAACGGTTTCTTCGGGAATGCCAGCAAAGTCATCAGCTGCAAGAAGTGAAATGAGAGCAATGGAATGGTTAGCTCTCTTTTGCAAGGAAAATACTTACCAATGTCCTTTGGAGCTGACTCCTACAACCAAAGTCATCATGCAAACATAACAGTGTAGATTCATATCATATTACAGGGCAGCTGATACAATTTCCACTGCTAACCACATCCAAGGATATCATCACATCTTAATTTCCACTGCTAACCACATCCAAGGATATCATCACATCTTAAGCAGCCACAAGGGCGGAGACTAAAACCTTTTGGACACGCTATTATAGGACGGCTGGAGGGGATATATGAACCTATGAACCTATGAACATGAGTTTGCAAACATTTACAGAAAAAAAAACTTTAATGACGGTTTCCATTATTACCTTTGCACACCATGCATACATTTTCTTTTAAACAATTTTCACTCACGCCAACACTACATAAATAGATCAGTTCCCGCCTTCCTTTAAACCTCTCGCTCTCTCTCACTGAGCATTACAATACCTTTATTGTTCCTTAACAAATCCAGTTATTTCCATAAAATTTGCACATTCCCTTACCTAAAGATCCCACCACCAGTTTTTTCTTTACAATAATATTCAGAAATTCCATTATGGTTGGTTTAGATTTTAGTTACTATTTTCTAGCAACAGCTTGTTTTTGGCCACCAGTAGCACAGAACTTGAGAAGGCCTTCCTATGTCTAGGCAAGTCAGATCTTATATTCCAGCACAAAACATTCATTCCTTCGTTACCACCATTTTTTTCTTCACTGTTTCCATCAAAGTATTCTGTAGGTAATTTTTAAAATCTTACAACTCATTGCATTCCCAACATCTTCTCTCTTCACCATCACACTACCAGCATTTGCTATCTACCTGAGAAAAAATCCTCTGAAGTCTACATGTGGCATTAAAATACCTATGTAAATCTTTTCAGGCAAAAAACTTTAACCTTCTGGACCTTGTTGCATGCTTGGCAGCCATACAGACTTCTCTTAATGTTCATTCGTAATTTGCATTTCTATTCTTGTTTCCCAATCTTTTCTAAAATAATCAGATTGATTATTATAGTTACCATGAAATATTTTTATATCATACTAATTGCCCCCTTTTAACAGCATCTTCTGTTGTAAACTCAACTAAAAACTCAATCAAAGCTGATCTTTCACCAAGCTCTCGTCTAACCTTTTCTCTCTGCCTATACATCAGGAAACATCTGCAACTTCTTATATAGCTCTTGAATTGAATTTCTGATTCATATCTGATGCAGAAAAGAAGCAACTACAGTGATTACCCTTGGATATAAGGACAACAACCATTATGTCAGTCCATGTTCCAGTTGTCCCTTGTCTGGTTTGTATTACCTAGAGGTTACGGGTGATATTTATGAAAAGGGAATTCCCAGATGATCATCTAACCTACACAAACTTAAACAATGCAAGTTTCTAGACTGCCTCCTTAATGACAGTGAGCATAAAGTGAAAAAGTTGAAAATCTGGCTCAGAACTATGCATACCTCTAGAAACATTTACTCCTATCACTGTTACTGAAAATTAATTTTATTTCAATACCTATGCTGACATTACTATTTCACTTGTAGAGCAATTTTAGCCCCTACTTCTACATCAATAAGGTTTGCATAAATGTATGCAGTTAACTTGTGTTACATCAATTTGCTTCTGCATCTGAAATGCATCCAGTCTTCTTAAGTCCTGTACACTGCAACTGATCATTAACATACTATGCACAGTTAATTTTATTTGTATAGACCTCAATATTTAATAATGTATACATATAATTACATATGACTTTTTATTACCTTTGTTTGGTCCTACTTCTAAATTACGATTATTATCTTGTTTCTTAGTGTTACATACTTTCATACAGACTGTTACCGATACTCTACTGTACAGCAATTCTCTGTTGCTATTAATTTACAGTATCTGGTTATTCATTCTTACTCTTTGGAGTTGCATCTGAAATGGGTCCATTGGGATCATTCCATTACTCCACTTACTAAACAATGACAATCAGATAATATGCTGATCATGCTCTCTGTCATATTTAACATCTCTATCTCCCTGACATACCCCATGATGAAGGTCATCACGTTTATGAAGATGGTTATGAATCTGATGACAGTGCACATGGCTATGTAGCTGGCTTTTCACATACACAAAAGTTATGTACTTACCATAACGATAGAGCTGTGTTGTTTGCTTCCATCATTCCTCAACTCCTAGACTTTGTATCCAAAGCTCAGTTTCCTCCCCTTATCCATAATCCCATGTAAGTGAAGGACTACCTCAGACTGAGCTTACCCGTACTTACCATAAAAGTTATTATTCTCATTTTTACATGAAAACCCATATAACAACCTGCTCCCCGATCTACAGTATATGACCAAGCAGATATCAAGTCCAAAGAGATATCTGTGAGGTTATCCCAGAAGCTAAAGGTAAAATAAAAAGGAAGGGGGAAGGAGAGAAAGAAGTTGAGGAAGGACAGAGGCAGACAACACAGATCTATCATTATGGTAAGTACATAACTTTCATATCTGATGTTGTCTCTTCCATCTGGACTTCAAAGGATGGGACAGAGCCCCCAGAGACTACCTATCTTGTAAGAACTCATGGAAGGATATTCCAGTGGACAGCCAAACCAAAGGATGCTCTGGACCCCGATTGTAAATCCAACCTGTAATTACAAATAAAGGTATGAACATTGGACCAAGTGGTAGCAGCACAAATGTCATCAAGGGAAACTCTGCAGAAGAAGACTGTGGAAGGAGTCACTGATCTATCTGAGCGTGCCTTAAGAGGTTTGGACAGGGACTAGCCCCTTCTCTCTCTCTCTACACATGTGAAACTCAATCGGATAACCACAGAAAAGGAGTTACTTCAGATGCCTCCTTACCCTATTTGGCTGTGGAAAAGAAAATAAATCAAATGATCAGTCTTTCTTATCTTCTTAGTACAGTGCAAGTAAAATACAGTTGGCAATGCACATCCAGCAGGTGTAGCATATATCCTCTCTTCTTGAAAAAATTTCGAAAGAAAATGGTAAGATTGATAGTCTGATTAAATGATGATTCAGAAGCCACCTTTGGAAGAAAAGGATTGATTTGTGGAGTAACTGTCCTTGTGGAAGACCAAGTAAGGAGGTTACAAATAAAGTGTGTGCAACTCTGAAACCCTTCTAGCAGAAGTGACTGCTACCAAAATACAGTCTTCCAAGCCAAATGTTTCAAATCATCCATAGCTGCAGGTTCAACAGGAGAATGATAATATCTCAAGGAGGAATGGGGTCCCTGAAGGGGGGGGGGGTTGGCTCTGAGAAAGAAGGTGCCAGTACTGATAGGGATGTAATGGAAGACTGCTTCTCTCCAACATAAAAACTAGAGTCAGCTAATAAATGCACTTTGACAGTTGATTAACAAGCACCACTATGTAAAGGAGATATCAGAAAGTCTAAGCTTGCCAGAAGGGAGATGAAAAATGACCAATTTTCTATTGGAGACCCAGATGGAAAATGTCTTCTATTTGCTCTTAGAAATCTTTCTGGTGGCGGGTTTCTGCATGGAGATCAGAATGTGAATGACTTGGTAAGAGAGCCTGAACTGTCTAGCTGTCATCAGAATTGGAGAAACCATGCAGTCAAACTGAGGGCTTGAATGTCCAGATGAGGCATATTGGACAGGTGAGAGAGAAGATCTGAAGATGGGTACAGCACCCAAGGAAGGTGTATCAGATGAGACCAGAGGAAGGGAAAACACACCAGTCAAAATAAAAAGGAAGCAATGAAGATCACAGTAGCTTTCCTCACCAATACTTTCTGCCAAATTTTGGAATGACAGGAGTAAGGGGGAAAGGTACACATGAGCCCGGGTGGCCATATGTGGATGAGAGCATCCTTTGATGATTCCTCCTTGTGAACAATTAGGGCAAAGTCCCTGTTGTGCTTGGTGGGGAGAGGCAAAAAGATGGATGGTCCCAGAAACTAATAATCCAACCCACTACTATTGGGTTGAGGGACCACTCATGAGAGAGGACACACTTGCTCAACCTGTCTGCTGAAACACTGGACTTTGCCGAAATGTGCACTGCTATTAGAAAGAGATGGGAAGACATTGCCCACTGACAAACCCTCTTGGCATCTCAACATAATGTTCCCTCATGCTGCTGACATTCCAGACTACTAATATATTGTCTGTCTGAATGGATATCACCTTTGTGGGGAGGGAGTCCTGGAAGGCCTGCAACACTACATGGACTGCCCCCATCTCCACGATATCAATATGAAGACCAGCCTCTGCAGGGGACTACATGCATTGGACTGTCTTTCTCATGAAATGCTCTCCACCCCACCCCAGCCAGGAAGTAGCCATGGTCTCTGTAGCATGAGGAGAAGGCAGGACAAAGGGTCAACCTTGAGAAACTGCTGGACATTCCAGCCACAACAGAATACGAGATCTGTAGATTTTTTGTGAGACAGACTTGAAAATTCATAGGCTGATGTCTGCTTGACCATTGTGTTGATAAGGACCATTGGAGTATTTTTTTTGATCTGAAGAAGCGTAGTAATACGTGAAAGCGCTCATCCACAGTTTTATTCTAATAAAAGATTTTGGTTTTTACAACTGCTGCTGCCGTTCTTGTGCCTGAGACTGTACGTGTTTTGTTGCTCCTAGACCATTGGAGTATCCTCATGTAATATCTGTCAAAAGGAGCCAATGTGATGGCAGCCAGGCAGCCACCACTGACGTGAGAAGAAGCAAAATCAACCTTGCTGGTTGCTTTTGCCAGGAAGGAACTACTATGGTCTGATTGTAGAGAGTGGCAATCCTGGATATGGACAGTCTGGCTATTTGAATGTTCTTGTCCAAATGAGATCCAATGAATTCAATAGTAGATAGGGTGAAGTTTGGAATTGGCTGTGCTCACAGTGATACCTACCTGTGTACACAACTGAAGCAAAGAGTTCCTGATGTGCAGGAGAAGATTTCTGGTGGAGGCAGTGATGAGCAGATCATTCAGGTATAGGAACCCTTGCAGTCTGAAGTGAGTTACAAGCACTGCCATACACCCGATGAACACCCTAGAGGCTGTGGATAGACCAAAGGGCAGGGCTCTGAACTGGAAATGACTGGTTCCCAGACATAAGAAGAGAAGCCACCTGGAGCACCTGACCTTCTTTATATGGTAGTATGCATCCTGTAGGTCTATCAAGCACATTGAATCATCCTTTCTTTGCAATAGCACAATGGGCTGTACTGTAACCAATAAGAATTTAATTTGTTTTACGTACTGGTTCAAATGGCTGAGGTACAAAATTGGCACAAGGTCCCTGTTTTTCTCTGGTACCAAAAAGAACCTCAAGTATATTCCAGATCCTTGTTCATCTGGCGGAACCTCGTGGAAAACTCAATTTTTAGCAGCTTTTTTATTTCAACTGCTGCTGCTTTTCTCTGAGAGAGTGAAACAGTGGGAAGTTTTCTTGAGTGAGAGGGTGCAAGATAGAAAGGGTATAGAATAGCCTATCATAATAACTCTGAACCCAAATATCTTGAGTGATGGATATCCATGCTGTGGGATGTAGGCATAAGCACCCCCGACTGCCTCCAGAGTGCAGCAGTCGGATAACTATTGGTAAGACCTATTGGAGAATGGCCCCTGAAACCCTTGGGTTTGAGGACCAGCTCTGCCATGAGGGTGATGTCCCCCATCATAATTTCTGCCTGGGGGGGGGGTCTATCTCCAGAAGTGTCAGCAGCAAACTCTTCTGATTTGCGGAAACACATCTTCCTTCCCTTCTGGATTTTAGAGAAGGACCTCTTTGGGTACAGAACCAAATCCCTATGTCAGCAGGGTTTTCCCATCTTGTTTACTTCTAAAAAGCATTTTTTTTAACTTTTGTCAAGCCATGATAAGGGGCTTGGATAAAAGACGTCTTGAAATGCTCTGCAATCTCAATACAGGTGGATCCAGGCATGCCTCCCTACAGTTAAGCCGGGACCTCCAGCTCTTGAAATGCCTCCTGCCACACTGGAAATAAGATGCACAGACAAGCTTGATAGGGACTCAAGGGTGGCCAACTGCAAGTCAGATTTTCTGTCCTCTGCAAATAGGGAGCCAGAGAGAGATATGGAGAGCTCCTTGGTCAAATCTTGCTTTAAGTGCATTATGTGTGCCAGATGATTCAGCACCCTTAATGTAAAGGTCACTGAAGCATAATCTCACTTCCTGAATCTGTCCAGCACTCTGTACTCCCTCTTAGGGAGGATGGATGGTGGAGCTTTCCTCAGCAACCTACATTTTGGTGGCCGCTGCCACCACAATGAATTCAATGGTGGAACCCTTACTCCAATATTGATGATCCTTCAGGGAGGCCAAATATTTATTAGGCTTATGTGAAATCGGTTCAACTACATCCAATTCCTTCCATGTCCGCTTGAAGATCAAGTTGGTCATCTCATCTGAGGGATGTACCACCCAAGAAGTAGATGAGTCAGTGCCAAAAACCTCGAGAAATACAGACTCTGCCTGGGATGGAAATTTGGAGGGAACCCTACCATTTTTGTCTAAGCAGCTCCAAGATTTCTCCAAAAGTGACATTCTCAAGGGGGCAGGGGGGATGGGGAAAGCCCCTCCCCCATCAAAGTCAGTATCTTCAGTTAATGATTCCTGGGAGTGGAGTCAATGTTTCTCCTCTTGCATGTATTTTTCCATGGAATCTCTACAGTGGGATGTTCTGGAGAGGAATTGGCAGCCAAATAGGAATCCTCAGTGTGGACTGGCTTGAGGCTAGGAGGGGCTGGCTGTCCCGACAGGATAGAAAAAGTAGGATCAGGACCCTAGGGAGATCCTCTGGGGGGGGGGGGGTTGATCCATGGGAAAGGGAAGCCTGCCTCATAGAAAGAGAGAGCACTCTCTTGAAAGCTTTGAAAGCTAAAGCCAAGCCGAGACCAGACCAAGACCCCTCGCACAGGAGCTAATGGACCTGACCTGAAATAGTTTTGAAGTCCTGCTCTACTCGGTTCCAAAGGTGATGCCAGAGCTGAGCAGTCTAGTGCTGAAGCACCAAGTGGCGGAAGGCTCCAAATACCTCAGAGTTCAGCCCAGCTCACCTGATCTGGCACCAATACCTTGACTTACAGATCCATACAGGTCTGAGCCAGTGAAAGCTAAATGGACAATGATCATGCCTTCGGGTCCTACATAGATAAACACTCTGAGCCAAAGCCCTGAATCCAAAGGGTGGGCTGGGGAAAGAATGATAATATGATGTGGGAAGTGGCCCATGCTCACAGATGTGACAAAGGCCAGAACTCAAAGCTGGATTTCGGTCCTCTGGACTTTTCTCATCATTCTCTCTACATCTGCTTTGGTGAGACTCCTCAATGAGCATACCAACTAGTGCAATAAAGCAGTAAAGGGGGTCTGGAAGAACAGTGGAAAGTTATTTCCTGAAGAAAGGGTGAGTGAAGTCTGGGTGAAAACTGGCTCTGAGAAGAAAAGAAGTTCCAGCAATGGAGGAGTGCCAGCTCCAACAACTATAGTGTTCAATGCAGGTGTCAGATCTGAGGTCTTGAGAACCTTTGGAGCTAGGCCCAATAAAGAAGAGTGATTCAGAGATTGCTTCTTGGACTATTTTAGCTCTTTTTATTTTCCTCTTTTTCTTTGGGCTTGTCACCAATCTTCTTACCCTTAGAACTGTCACAGGGTTTCCTTAATAGTGAGGAAAACAGCAGAAGAAGCAGAAGCAGCAGACAGGGAAACTTCTCCCAAGAATGCAGAGAGAAAACCCCTTAGGACTAATCTGTTCCTCCTTTCTATGACAGCCCTAGTGCCAAAAGTGGTACAAATGGAAAACTGTTCATCAAGATGAGCTGCTCCCAAATAGTAGACCTATTCAGCATGTGAACCTAAATTTGGAAATTTATAGTCGTCGGTCCACACATTTTTTGAGACCTGATGGCTTATCAGCCAAAGTGAAACAGTCAACAACACCAAGACGTGTTACAAATGCACAACAACCAACCACAAAGCAACAAACGACAATTACAATAGAGAAAAAAAACTGAATACTACTAAAGGCAAAAAGTCTTGATAACTAATGTTAGCGACGGGGAAAATGACAAGGACAGAAACCCTCCTTGAAGACTTTTTTTTATATTAGGTAAAAGAAGGTAGGAATAATAAAGCTAAGAACTACAGGAGAAGAGAAAACTATAGTATAACATTATATTCAAAAAAATGCAACAAAATTGCTTCAACGTATCTATGCCTAGCTTGAGCGATGTAGATTGCATCTGTAGCAGTAAATGAGAACTGAGGTAATTCTCCACTTACAGGGGATAACGTCTAAGGGTAGGAGCCTGAGCTTTGGATCCAGAGTCTGAGACTGGTTGAAGGCAGACAGATCCAGTAACCTATCTGTTAAGGTACAGATAGAAGAGAAAACATCAGATCTCTACTTATGCCATTTCCTAAGATGAGTCCCACAGTCAATTGCTGGGGTCAGTAAAGATGAACTCCACTCATGTAATGTTCAGGATACTTTTCTTGGGAAAGCTGGAAATAATGTCATCCGAGTTTTTGACCTACAAGTTTCTTATTCAGAAGAGTTAGATTTTTTTTTCACTTGTTTAAGTGCAGAGCATTTATTTACTACTCAAGATGTATTACATTTCTATTTCTGATTCTTTTTTGGAATATGATTCTAATGAGTCTATCTCTTCTACTATTGAAGAAGTTACTTTTTCTCTAGCTATGCAGACTGTATGTCAGTCAATATCCTTACAGTCAGTAGGGTCTGAAGAAACATTAATTCTTTCCTTGAAATTAAATGCATTCTTTATGATTCTGCACCTTCATAAGCTTGATATTTTACAAGCCCTCCTACTAAATCAGCTTACTTACAAATAAGTCATCATTGTTGATCTGTGATATACAGGGACGCTACTGTGTCAAAGCAGACAGACAGGAGTGCTTTTTATGACAATCTAACCATTCGCCATAAAAGATTATTTTCAATCTTGAAAATGCTGGAATACAATCAGTAAGGATCTGAACCTTTGTAATCAATATGGCTGACAGACAACATTAAGGAGAATAATATTGCATCTGTTTCAAGGCAACACTCCAGCTTCCCGGCCAGACAGCATTTCATTCCACAGAATAGTGTACAGGGTTTTTCTATAGTTTGCCAAGGGTAAATTGTACAAAGGAACCAGTTCACTGAGCACTGCTTGGAAATTCAGCCCTAATTGTGTTTTTTCATACTAAATCACTGCCAGTGTGGTATACAGGTCTCTTCTGGCAATCATCCCTTTATTCTGACAGATTTCTGCCTTCTTTATGCTTATGTAACAGTGAGTTAGTATTTATAAGGTGTGTGTGTGTGTGTGTGTGTGTGTGTGTGTGTGTGTGTGTGTGTGTGTGTGTGTGTGTGTGTGTGTGTGTGTGTGTGTGTGTCTGTGAAGGACTTGGTCCCAAAGGAAAGGGGGGCTTAACAACATACAACAAAAAAAGACATTTCTTAAATTTAGATTTTGTTTATTTCCTACTACTGTAGTAAAGCTATCCTATCTTACTGATGGGTTAGGATTAAACCAAGTATAATATAACATAACACAGTAGGAGAAGGTTATTGATCTTTCTTTTTGTTCTACACCTGCACTCCTTTCGTAAAACATATGTCATCAATTCATGGGAGTACTTCCAAGAACTCTCGTTTTTTCCTTCTGTGTGCATCTTTATTTTTTATAGGCAAAATAGTTCTGTTTCCCAGGGGACAACAGACACTGACTGGCTTTACCCAAAATGCATCACCACCGGTCTTCAGCATACTCTGAAAAGACTGTCCCAATACAACTCAAATAACCAGTCTGAGTCATAAAGAGATGACCATTCACTCATACCCAGTAAAGAATAGAAATTAGCAGAAACAGAGTAGCATCCAGTTCTAACAGCTTTTTTTTTGGTATATGTACCATAAATTTTCTACTTGGTAGATATCCCACAAAGCACAAAAGTATCCACTTGTATAATGCAAGCAGTCATTCAAAATGGGTTACATTTGCAATTATTCAATGTACTGACTGCAATTAAATAATAATCAAAAGCTATCTTTGCCGGAAGAGAAGTGAGGGAAAACTTAAGTGAAATGCATATTATACTTGAACTAAATATAATGAATAGCCAGCAAAATTCATTTAGAAAAACATATTTACTTACACACAAAACAATCACAGATTATCTCTGATTATCAGCCTGTTTCTCTTTTCTTATTCATGCGGATTGCCTTAGCTACAACTTTTTTCTTAACATACTTAAAACAAAAAACATATTTATAGTACCAACAGAAAAGCCTTTTATTCTGTGTGTTTAACAACTTGTATCTGAATGAAAACTTTGTTTGCACGTCCTCTTTTGAATATAAACTAACTTTGCATTACAAACAAAAAGGCATCTAGAAGCAGAAATAAATTCTGATGCTGACAGCTGGCTGTTCTTAGCAATCAGTCTACAGCGTGATGGCTCTAGTTTTAAAATCCCCCGTTGTTTTAATGGCATCTCTTAGTCGCTGATCATCTGTGGGCCTTCTTATAACACTGTATTTGAATGAAACAGACAGTATTCCCTTTTAATGATGGCCATATTCTTAATCAGCTTACTGTGTGCTGAAAGGATGCCTTCCTTTTCTGTGCTGAGCAGAAGGCCAAAATGGCCATTATGCCAACCATAAGAAGATGAAACCCCCATTTAATTGGCAGTTGCTCTAACATAGAAAGTATTTTCTCTGCATAATGGATATTAGGCAAATCTCTTAAAAGGTAAATAACTAAGGCCATTATGCAAATTAAGACACACACAACTGAATAAAAGCAACAAATGCTCACACAGTAATTGACAATCAGGACAAGATTCTCCCTCATGTCCTATAAAACCTAGTGTGGGCAGGGGTATTCTATTTTGATTCCTAATAAATACAAAATAAAAAGAGTAAACTTCAAAAGTACTTCAACATAGCCTGGAAACTTTCAGTGAGCTTTGTTTAAAACCAGCTGTTGTACATGCTAACCAGTAATAATAATAATAATAATAATGATGTTATGTTTGACTTTTAAAAGAAACTTCATAATTCTTCCATAATCCATAACACTTTCATGTACTTTGTCAGTATCTCTGCTGGCCACATATTCACCTCTGGGACCAGAAGGTCAGCAAGTTGAGGGTTGTTTATGTATAGTATGCAAATACCACTAAGCCAAATGACCTTTCACAGGGAACACAGGACATAAATCAAGAAAAACAGATGAAAAGGAAAAAGAACAAATTACAAGTAAACTTAGGCTATTCTAACAAATAAAATTACTAAATATATCAATATAAAGCATTTAAGAATATTACACAGAAGTCACAGTGCGTTCCTAAGTCATAAACCTTATAATTGCTACATGTCTAACCGTCAAAACTAAGCCAAAGTAAAATACCAATGTTCAAGCTTATCTTAGCTAGAAGCAACTTAGCCGAGCTATTCCAGGCCTGCCACTGTAGCAGACTCATCTTATCTTACTGAAAGGTCAGAATTAAACTCAGTATAATACAACACAGAACAGTAAGTTAAAGGTCTTGCTTGAAGTACTAACAAATATGCATTTTTTTACCTGTCTACAACTGACTTGTATTACCTTTTGCTATGATGTGACAGAGAGTGGCTCTGTTATGCACTGATTCAGATTCTATCCAATATTTAAAGTTTGGTATGACCTTGAGCAGATTTTCACTTATTTGCTATAGTGAGCCATCCAGCCCTTAAAAGATCCAGCTTTTATGTGGGAACTATTTAAAAAAGATGATGATGCTTGGAGTCATCCTTCTATTACACATTCCCTCTCTGCTACTGGACTTGGAAAAGCAAAATAATTAAGGCATTAACATTCAAATATTAAATGATTATTTTTACCGCAGTATTCCCAAGTCACATGTTAACATATCCAGCAAGACCTCTAAGGATCCCAAATATAACAAATATGCGAAGGACATCTGTTAACATTTTGAAGGGGGGACATTTAAACATGCAATCTTCAGTTCTCCTCAACCATCCATTCCAGATACAGATACAAAGCTGTTAGCCTGTTCCACTATTTTCCCTTCTATCTTAATTTTCAGCTTCTTCTGATTTTCACCATTTGCTGCCATTATAACTGTCTTATCTGTACTCAGTTTCATCTCATGTGCCTTCAGTTTTGCATTCCATTCTCCCATTATTTGCTGAAGCCCGTGTTCAGAGTCTGCCTGTAATGGCACCTCATCTGCATACAACGCCTTTATTGATATGTCTCCTCCATCGTGTGTGCTAATGTAGCCCATTGCCAGTACAAACAGCAGTGGACTCAGAGCTGAGCCCTGATGAACACTCATTGCCACTGGGAACCCCTTGGTAAATCATTACTGTGTCTTTGTATGCAGCTTGTGCTAATTCTACCAAATTTTAAAGGACTTCAAACTATCACAGGACTGTCCAAATCAGCTTTCTTGGAAGCTTGTCATATGCTTTTCTCCAAGTCCAGGAATGCACAGTTGGTCTCTCTCTCTTTCCTCATCTTTAGCTTCTTCTCAGCTATATGTTTCACTGCAAACACTGGGCTGGTTGTGATGCATTCTGATCTGAATCCAAACTGCTCATCTCCCACCTTACTTATCTTACTTTCTACTACTCTGCTATTGTGCATATTCATTTATCAGTCACCCTCTCCAGAACTTTCATGCAATGTGACAGGAATTTGATACCTCTGTACTGCCCACAGTTGTGAATATTCTTTTTGTTCTTGTACACTGTCCCTAGTTAATTCTCCAGTCATCTGGGATATACCTTTCTTTCCATACTGCCATGAATACCCACAGGAGCCATTTCTCCCCTAACTCATCCAACATCTTGATCATCTCTGCTGTACCCTTATCTGAGCCTGCTGCCTTCTCTGACTTCATTTTCATTAGTGCTACTCTGAGTTTTTCTAGGGTGGCTATTCTTCCTCTTTCCTAATAGGCTGCGTCTGGGACAATGCAGATTCTGCTTTTCTTCATTCAGGAGCTGCTGGAAGTACTCCTTCCATCTCTCTTTGATGTCCTCAGGACTGGTGAACAGGTTGCTAGTGAATGATGTCTGGTGTTATCTTCTGACGGAGTTTCTTTGTGCCATCTGCTGATTCACATTCCAGACGTTGGTAGAATGCCCCTGATGCTTTGTTTTGTGCTATTGTGACTGCTCCCTTAGCCTATTTGTTAGCCAGATAGTATTCCTTCTTAGCCTAGTCCGTCTTTCCTGTCTTACATTTTTTCCTGCACTAATTCTCAGTAACTTCCTGAATTCTGCATTATACCACCAACTTTCCTTATGTACCTATATAGTCATCAAACATGCTGTTTTGAGACACTATCATTTTCTTTGCCACTGTTTTATAATAAAATAGTTAAGAACGTCACTGTACCATCCTCAAACAAACAGGTTAGTCGAGCACTTATAACTGTGATGTCCATGCTACAGAAGCCCATAGAACCAGATGGTACTTCCCTACCTCTTCTTCGCTGTAAGTGAGAAATCCCAGCATTCTACAGGATTCACCCCATTCAAGTTACTTTGTGGTACATATCCCCAACACTTACAGAATATAGAAAAGGAGACATGGATGGAGAAGAAAATCACATTTGCAAGTATAACAGGACATTTTATAACCTTGGATTATATGTTAAAAGTGTTATGCCACTAGTTAAGGAGCATATGCACGGGCACAAAACATGTAACAGAGGATGTATAACAAAAATGCCACACTCAAAGTTTAAAACAGAAGACCGAGGGTTGGCGCTATTTTCTTCTGCTGAAAATATATTCCTGGCAAGATGACAAGAACTCACTGAAGTAATAGAAAAAATTAAGTTAAGTTCAAGATAAGTCAAACTGAAAAAGATGTCAATATCACATTATACTGCTGGGATTGGCATGACAGCAGAGTGCTACAATGGTCTGAATGAGCTTACTTTAACCATTCTTTCTGTACAACATTAACTGTTTCATTGAGCAATCCTGCTTCAGCTAATACAGCAAAGTTTCTCATGTTCTTAAAGGAACATTTCCACTGTAAAGTGACAGGAACACTTCTCTTGCTAATAACAAATGTTTCTCTCTTTTTCTTAAAGAAACATTTATTTACCTTAGATATTTACAGGAAACACTGCTTATTTATAATAGCAGCTTGTTTACAAGCATTATACACAAAATGTAACACTATGTGAATATACAGAGAAAGTCTACTTAACTGGGTTATTGTTAGTCTCCCACATTATTGGGTGATGTGGCTGAGTGTTCTGATGCTCTCCTTTGACTGTAAGCCTAGTGAAAACATAAAAACCTGTTTATATTCACTATGTTATGATATCATTCATACACACACACACACATATATATATACATATATATATATATATATATATATATATATATATATATATATATATATATAGCGAGAGAGAGAAAGCCTGCACGTGTGTGCACGCGCAAACATATTATCTATAGAGAGAGAGAGCACACACACACACACACATAAAGGCACAGAGACACACGCATATATCTAGACAAAGAGATGGGGAAACCAACATGCACACACAACTCAGTTGCTATATACACATATTGTGTGTGAAAATTGGGATGTTTGCATACATTTCTGACGCGTGAGCTGCATGTCACCTCAGCATATATACATGTACAGAGCAAATTATACTTTAGGGGGTTGTGTGTTTTTTAGTGCTTTCAATGCAAACATCAGTGCAAAAACTTATATACGAGAAGTTCTTCAGCTTTTTTTAGTGCAAATGCATGAGCGTCTCTTCTTGAAATCATTGAAGAAACTCTTTCTTAAACTTCCCTTCAAAAGTTTGACTAGGTTCCTTTCCTTATAAATAGGGGTGCAACTGAGTGATCAGTGGGTGCGAGTGTACCCAGCTATGCACAGACTCAACAGTGTTGCATTTACCAGCCAGATCCATTGAACAGCTGGTCCTGTCAACCAGCTTAACTTAGAAACTTTCCCCATCATTTTTCTAATGCTCCACAAAACCTGTTTTCTTCAGATAGAGTTTACCCCGTTACCCATAACTGGATATCTTTACATTATGTACTGTCTTCACGGCCATTTCTCCAGATCTCTCCACAAGGGACAATCTGAAAATGAGGGATGGTGGGTTAGTATAGTGAAGTGAATGGACATAGTTCAAGAATAACTAACATCTGATTTAACTCACATGTTCCAGTCCATTCATTTCAGCAATTGTTGAGAGTCCCCAGCTTCTCCTCGTGGGTGTCACCATGACAGAATATTTAACTAAAAATGGTTGCTCTAAATTTTACCCTATATATTGAGATCACCTGCAGTTTTTTAAAGTACCTTATGAAAGTGTGCTGAGAAGTCCATCTCACCATGATTCTTAACTGTCAACAGAAGAGTTCTTAAAAAAGAGAGAAGAGGTAGGTATTTACAGTCCTTGTAGACTGGGCCTCTGCTGTATTAGGTAACACTTTGTTGTATTCTCCATGCAAAATGATTATGCAGTCTGAAAACTACCTAGATAAGGTTAGCACAGACACCTTCTGACATACTGTATGTGGTATAAAGGAAAGTAAAAAGTTGGTAATCTTTTCTTATGTTTTTTGGGTCTGTCTAAATAAAAATGTAGTCAATAGTGCACATTAAGACAGTGTAACAAAAACTCCCATCTGTTTGAGTGCTGAGGAAAAAGGACTGAGCAACGTAGCAACCTTGGACATACATAATGGATTAGTATGTACACATATATGATCTTGATTACAAAATGATGTGTGGACGTTTTGAAAAAAAGACTGAACTTTTTGAAATCTTCCTCACTGATATCACTACTACAAAAATGGGTTATCCCCCAATAAATATTTCAGATCAGCTTTGGTTGCTATTTCAAAGAGAAGCAGCAAGAATTTCCTCAACATAAAGTTAAATTCCAAGGACAGTACAGTTTCTCTAATACGAAATCTCAAGAGAAAAGCAACTCTTATGAAGACTTTACATATGTTCAAAGATGCTAAAGAGCTAGAATTAAGCCACTGACGAAAATCTGTAGTACACGACTAAAGAAAAGCCTGAGCCCTGATCAAATATGTGAGCCAAAAGCTACAGAACATCAAAGAATGGAAATAAAAAGGTCTGAAAACTTGGCTAGCAGCCCACAGAATAAATGCAATCCATTTACTTCTGCAGATCTTTCTGGTGGGAGACTTTTGGGCAGTAATAAGGATCTGGACCATTTTGGAGAATAAAGCAAGGTCATTGGCCATTTTTTTCCAAGATCAGTCCAATGGCTCCCTTTCTGCACCCAATAAAGCAATCTACTCCTCAGCTGAGAAAAGTCTCCTCTGCCCATTCCTTCCCTGGTGGAGGCAAGAGACAGATTTTAGGGAGTGGGCCATTCTGTAAATCCTGAAGGTTGTCTTATCCCCCTCCCAGCAGCTTAGGAGGTTCAAGATCGGTTCTATGCATGCATAACCTCCCAACTACACATCACTTGCAGCACAGCACGTTAGGCTATTCATTCTGCAGCAATAAACCTGCCTTCCTACAACTGTTGCCAATGCAGCAAGCCAAACTGCATTACCCTAGGATGGGAAAACCAGTGTGGACTGCTCAGTCATATCCTCCCAACCCAGTCCCTTTCGGCCCTTGTGCCATTAGTTGAACGCTGGCTGTCTGGGGTAAATTCAGAGCTTTATCCCTTTGTGCCACAAGGCCTGGTTCAGGGTCCATAGCTACTGGTGGAACTGAAAAAAATGTGGTTAATCTGAGGGGACTGAAAGCCCAGGTGAAGCTTGCTGGATGGGTAGGACAGGAGACCTCTGCAAGATTTGAAAAAGAACACATTTCTCTATAAGGTAAGGTAACTTTTAGGGACCAAACTAGGAGCCAAAACAGACAGGCATGGAAGAGAAATAACTGGTGCATCTGGTACTGGTCAGGGTTGTCCCACGGGCAAAAATGATGTTCACAGCAGAATGACTTGGAGATCACTAGCGAAGCATCAGCATACATTGGCTAAGTTTGTTCACAAGTGATCTGACATTACCAAGAATATGTACTTTAATTTGAAAGTGCTGTTTCTACATTGCCCATTCCTTGAGCTTGGTAACCCCTGTTTATTCATACAAGAAATCACTGCCATAACTGTATGAGTGAATAACATCTGTAGTATCGTGGGGGGGGGGGGGTCCTGTGGAACCTCAATGTTAGGAGGATGATTCTCATCTTTGGGGCACTGATGATGTGCAAAGAAGTTTGTTGTGACCAAGACCCTTAGGCTTTCTGCCTATTGTCCAGCCAAACCAGAGTAGTCTCTGCTGCAGTAACCGTCACTATGGATGAGACAGGAGAAATGGAATGCTACTTGCCAAACATTGTTTAGGTGTGGCCACCACTGTAGATGCTGACACGGTACCCAGAAAAGTCTGAAGTGAAAGAGACATGGGATACACACTTTAAATTTACTACATCCACAGCGTCCAAGAAGAACTTTCCTGTGGTATTCTATGAAAGGAACTAGAAACACTGATGCTGCTATGAGCCCACACAGAATTGCTGTGGCCATGGTAGAAGACACGGTATACAGAACATTGGCTTGAAAGGATAAGATCATGTCTTGGGGAGGACTGGCTATACAGGTCAATGTGCCAAGGTAACATCTAGTAAAGAGCTGAACTTTTGACACTTTTAGCTGACCTGACCTTCGCAGAGATCAATGATATTTCCAAGAACTAGAACAGCTTCAGCACGTAATCTCTCACTTGCATCAGTAACTCCTTTCTGGGAGTAACTAGGAGCCAGTCCTCCAGATAAGGGAACACTAATTCCCAGCAGTGGGGCAGTCTAACATGTGCTACTATAGCTGCCATTCTGGTGAACACTCAAGAAGTTGTGGTTAGATCAAATGGCAAAAGGCTCTGACCTGATAGTGACGGACCCTCATCCTGAAGCACAGAAACATCTTGGATGCCTTGGCTATCTCTTTTTTGCTGCCCCCAAGACCTTACCTGATGGCTTCTCTAACTTCACCCAGCTGGAGCATTTGTTCCAGCAGAATGGGAGTTGGGTATTCCCAGGCTAGGTGAGAGCCTTTAGTTTCAGCCCATTTACTTCTATCCCAAAACCACTATCCGACCTCCATTTCCCAATGATAGTTGAGTGATAGAAGGACCAGCTTGCTGGGCTTGTGTTGGGGGTGGGGGGAGCAGTCTAAATTTAAAAACACCTCATTCCACTTCAACAACTACTACAAGTTTGCAATTCCTAACTCCTGACAGAAAGTGTGCTTCCTCACTCTTGTTCACCCTTGGCTATTATTGCAAAAGCACTATAGTAGTGCAAGCTTGGCTGGTTCATAACTCCACTGGGTGAACACTTAATGGTCCTAGTAGGCCATGTGACGAGCCTCCACATCCACAGCAATCTACCCCTCTATGACACAGAGCTAATTGGTACTTTGGGTATCTTGATATGCAGACAGGTATATTCTGGTGGTCCACACAGCACATTCAGTCCGCCTTCTCTAGGTATGGAGGAATGGATGGCACCAAAACAATCTGGAATTTTCTGTTCCAACAGTGATTTAGGAACCAAACAGAAGACCCTGTAACCAAGTAAAGCCATACAAAAATGACTTTCCACACACTTGTATATTAATGATTTACTAAAGTTGTTAAGCAGTTTTGTCCTTCAAACATATAAACCAAGACTTTATCAGAACATACTGTTCTTATACTTTCTACAAACTGGTATAGGCCACTGAGATCCAAGAAATGCATGAGTTCCTGGATTTTGATGGATTTTCTCGAGTACAGAAAGGAAACCCTGAATAAAATTTCAACCCTCTGTGGTCTGGTGGAACCTCCTGGATGCCTTTTTTGTATATGAGATTCACTACTTCTAGTTTGGCTATCATTCTCTCATGGAGTGAGACACTGGGAAAGGGAAGAGAAACACATCTATACAACAATAAGAAGGATATAATTAAGGCTCTAGATACTATCTTCCCGATCAACCTGTCCTGTGTGAAGATATGCCATGCAGGGAGATTTAACCCCTGACTGCCACTAGATTGGGATAATATGTCAAGTCCTCAGAAATTTTGCAGTGGATCCCCAGAAGGACTATGAAAGTCCTGATTTTGTGGTCCACCTCTGCCCCAAGGACAATGGTGAAAGATGCCTTAAAGCTGTCAACAAATTAGAGTGTCAGTGCCATACATGATGCTTTATGCCAATGCTGAAACCACTATTGCCCTGAAACAGAGGTATATGTATTGTCTAGTTCAAGGTGTGTATTGAAAAGATACCAGATACATACATGCATTTTAATGTCCTGGACTGGTAGATGAAGCATTACAGAATACGTCTTACAGTATATCTCACTCATGTCAGATGGGGTCAACAGGCCACCCCCCGACAAATGATTTCAGGAACTCCACAAACTTGGGGCAGTCAGGGGGATACAGGAGAAGACTAATCAAATTGGTATCTACTGTGTGGGAGTCCAGATGTCTCCATTTGCATATCCTCTTTCTAGGAACACCACAGATGCCTCATCCAAGAACGAAGAGGAGGACTCCAATCCTATCCTATTCCTGTGTTAGAGTTCCACCTCTTTGTGATGAAGATGACAGATCCAAGATGTTGAAAAGAGGGACATCCAGGGATGGAGCAGATGTTATTGCAGACTCCATGAGGACATCTACCAGCTTAAGAGAGCTTTGCACTCTTTTGATCTCTCCGTGAGCGATGTTAGGAACTTCAGCATTGAGAAGACAAGTAAACAAGCTGACTCCACAGCTGAAAAATGACACAAAATCAATGCCACCATGTGCTGGCATTGAGGATGGCATGTGTGCCAAGAACTCATGCTGATGTGCTTAGAAATGACAACAGCTGAAACGCAATCACAGCTTCAAAAAAAAAAACATCTATTTCTCAATTCCAAAATGTTCTATGATGAAAAGAATATAGATTTGTGTATTTTTATGCTTGTGTTTAGACTGCTAGACGTTTTTGCTTTACTGAACTCAGCCACTTTTGTTTGCAATGTCTCCATGTAAATTACTTTTATACAGAATGAAGGAAAGTAAATAAAATAAGGAAACTGAAAGAAAGTTGGTTGCTTAAGCAACACACTGGCTTCAGTCTTCCTTCTGCAGGAATAACAATTGCACAAGAATAGCATACAATTAAGGAGTAGTTTGTGCAATATAGGTTGGTAGTAATCTAATGCACTTCCAGCTTGGCTTCTCTGACCCAGAAGCTAGAGTCTCCTATGAGAAAATGGGATTAAACAGGGGAACCCTTGTAGCTGAGTGTTTTATCAGCAAGGAGAAGGAGATAATTTCCAGACTTACATTCAGTTAAAAGGTATTCAATAAAATGAAATGACTGGCATCAACTAGGAGGCTAAGCATTTCAGACTACAATCTGCATTTTACAGATTGGATTGATGCATATAAAAAGTTGACATGCTGCTTATACTAAATGCAGGAAAAGGGCAATATTATATTCTTAACTCCAGAAATACAACACACTGACACACCAAAGGGAAATTATTTGCTGTAACTGGCAAAACAAACTGTAAATAGAAGCAATGCAGACTGGAAAAAACACGTAGGTCATTCACAGAGCAATTATAATAGCAAATGATCTACCAATTTTCTCGAATCTGCGGGTTTTTTAAACAACAGAGCTAATAGGCTAATATATCACATGATATATGAGTGAGAATAATCAATTATAAGAGCATATATAAATAAAAAAATATATATGTCTGCATCATCTTGCAATCAGAACCTTTGCTTTAAAAGACTGCCAGTGCTCTGTTTGTTGCACTGTCAGCATTACAAAAATCGATAGCATTTAGTATGCTTAGGCCTGGCAGTTTAGCCTACTAGTTACAGCAGCAATCTGTTAAATGGAACATGCTTTATGCACGAAAGTTTACTCACAAAGCATCCACTCTGTGTCACTTTGAATATATCATTTAATAAATAAGTGATGTCAAATCACAACTGACAGCAAGCATCCATTCCAAGTGGATCTCTCTTGATAAAAAAAAAAAAATAGGACAAATTTTAATGTCTTTGAAATTACACAGTATTCTAACTCAGAGAATTTTTTTAAGAGCAAACAAGTTATATAAATGTGCAAATGTTTAAAGATGTATGATAACATTACAAAGGAAAGAAGTGTATGAAGACACAGAAAGGGATATACTGCCATCAGCAGTCGCAGCAATAGGCAAACGTCCTGGTTATGCAGTTAAGCTTCTAAACCAACAATAGCGTAACTGAGAAAACAGCCAATAAACTTCTGTTTAGATTTTACATAATTTCTCACATTCCACAAGATCTGACAGAAAGATTATGAAAAAATGCTATCTTAGGAAAGCATGGTCATTATGATTTTCTGTAAAATAAGTATCTTTACAAAAACTTTCACATCTCAGGTAGAAATGATGCAAGAGGAAAGTAAACTATGATCTCATAAGCTGAGGTCTTACTCTATAGCCAGGCATACACACAACAGATTGAGGGGTGTTTGGCACCCTCTGGCATGTCCCCGCACAGTAGCATCTGCTCATTAAATTACTAGGCTGCTTTATCTGACACTCTGCAGCATGAGCTCTCTCATTTGATTCATCTCAGTGCCTTCTTCTCACAACACCACAATTAGTGATAAACTCTAACTGGGACTCTGCCAACAGTGGTAACAAACACGAAAGGATAACTCTTACCCAAATTATTCTTCTCTGTTTTAGCTTACAGACTTATCTGTGGGCCTTAAATCTATCTTCTTACAAAATACTTTTTAATCACATACTCCACATCCCAGGCCTCAAAAACAAATGTAAAAGATATGGGCAATTTACCGTAGTTAATCAACCAGCGTGTCTCTGAGATGTTTTCATGTGCTTAGAATGTTCTAGTTATCAGGATTCAAGTATGATGAGTTCTGATGACTTAATGTCTGTTAGGTGACAGTCATGGAACAGAAACCTGGTTCACTTCTACTGCACTTTCTCAATTCCTCATCTACGTACAAAAGGGTGAACATACATAAACAGGTACAAAAATAAAAAATAAACACAAACACGCTTTCCACATATTTTATAATAATCACACCTAAGTGCAAACACTTATTTTCAGTAATGAAATTAAATACATGCTTTTTCTTCAGCAGTGTCACGTAGAGGCACTTTAAAATCACTGGCATTCAATGATGATAAAGTGGACCATGACTACTCCACAGAGAAGACAACAGAAAATAAATGTGGTGGTAAATGCACAACGAAGGAATGCCACTTTAAAAAATATGCTTTTGTTAGATAATCCTGAAATTATGAGTGACCTCAAATATTTAACTTTATTTCTAGAGCCACACAATATCAGCACCTGGAGACAAAGACAAACTGGAAATTTTAAATTCAACAGCAAATTAAAAAATGAAAATGCACCAACGGCAAATAATATATTAATGAAGCTCATACAACACTCATTTAACAACTTAAGCACCTACTCCACTGATTACAGACTACCTACACGAAGCTTGTACTCAACCTATCTTAAATGATCAGAGCATTGCAAGTTTATTGAATGCACGACATCCGAGTTCCACTAAAAGAAGTGAGTTGCCCTGTGAGCAGTAATCATATTTTGGTGGTCGGTCTTGGGGAATTTACCACTGCACTGACAGATGAAAAGACATGGCCAGCATTACTGTATCACATTATCCCCTCATTCTTTTAACACAAATGACATGTCTGCAAAAAAGTACAAGAAGACTAAATTATAAGTAATTGCTCTGTAAAACAACTCTTAACAGAATTGTAATAAGCAATGCTTATGGACCTTTGAAAATAAGCAATATTTCTTCTATTTCTACACATTTTAAGCAATTTTAAAAAAGAATTGTGATACTCTAATCAATTGGAATTTTTAGCATCAGAGAACTTTATAAACAATTTCATACTGCACAGTGCATCTAACCTTTCAAAGCAACGAGAACATACAATAACTAATAGATGTATGCATGTTTGTCTGGTATATTAATATCCAAAAGGAAAAATGAAAAGCTTTATCTGCAAAGATAGTCTTTTACATAAATAAGACGCAATTGCTCTCTGTAGCAACTTGACTAGTTGACTGCCGAAGTATTCTTTGAAGTTATGACCACTACTTGGCAAAATGTCATTGGTTATACTGGATAAATATCAAGTTTGCAAAACCTTCAGGAAAGGGTTTCAGAAATGAGTAATGCCTTGCTGAAGAATATGTTCCAATGCTCAGTTATTATGGGACCCCTGGTGTTTAAGACATAATAAGACTCAGGAATGAAGAAAACTAATCAGTGTTCATTCTACCTTTATGGAAGGTGTCTTCCCCACCCTGGCTACTGTGTTCAGCATGTCTCTTCATTCTGGACATTAGTTTATTTTCAATATTTTAATTTTCAGTGTACTGGGGTTCTCACACCAACAGCTTCAAAAGAAAATAGCTAAGACACTGCTGATACTAAACTCAGAGTCACAGGTCCTGTTTCCTGCCCACTCATCTACCATTCTTTTAAAGATTGTTACATTGGAAACATGTTTTATCTTTAAGTGAAATTTATTCCATATGCCTCCAACCATACGCAAGAAGTTGCATCTCACATTTCTGCTTTGAGAATTAGTGCTTATTACAAGAAGGTACCGTGGTGGTACAGTGGTTATCGTTGCCGCCTCACAGCAAGAGGTTCTCCAGTTCGATGCTCAGCTGGGGTGCCTTCTGTGCGGAGTCTGCATGTCCTCTCTGTGGTCATGTGGGTTTCCTCCGGGTGCTCCAGTTTCCTCCCACATCCCAAAGACATGCTATAGGTGGACTGGATACTCTAAATTGGCCCTAGGCATGAGTGCGTGTTTGTGTGTGCCTTCCGTGGAAGGTTGGGCTCCGGGCTGACAACTCGACACAGTAAAACTCCACTGCCAATCATGAGCGGACAGGTGATCCGCTGTGGCAACCCCTAACTGGGAAAAGTCGAAAGAAGAAGACAAGGAGGTATAAAAACCATAAGAGTTAAAGTTAACTCTTAGGATTGCAACAAACTGATCCCCTTTAAACATGTAACCACCATAACCAAGTTTCTCCTAAGCATTCTTCAACTAACACAGAACAGTCCCAACCTATGAAACCTTTCACAATACTTCAAAAAGATTTTGTCCCTACAGTATTTTTAACATTGTGTTCTGGATTCTTTCTAGCCTTTTAAGTTAACCTAGGTTGTATGTACAAGCAGATTCACAGTATTTGATGACTGGTCTTACATAACACCTATATAATGAAATTGTGGTCTGAAGGATGTCACCAAAGACTCCATAATAAGTGAGCAGAGAGAAACAATCAACTGCAAATTTGCCATAGAATCTTCTTACAACAGCTACAACATTCCTGTCAAGTTTAAGTGAGCGATCAATCATCTTCCCTGAGGTCTCTAAATTTTCAGAAGTGGATCATTATCCATTGCATAAAGGTATTTCTTATTTCCCATTCCTAATGGCAAGATAGTAGAGTTAAACAATGCTGAATTATTTTTGGACAAACAGAGTACAAGTACTGGACAATTCATTTATTTTCTTCACTGTTTGTTACAATAGCTCACATTTTTGAATGATCTGCAAAGTTACTTATCCAGATTCCCTCACTTGTTGATAGACTCAACATAAATATATTAAACAAAAGGTGCCCCAACACTGAATCCTGGAGGGCATCTCTGTTGATAGCTACCCCATCAGAGAACACAACTATAATTTTTACTTGCCATTTCCTGTCATAAAGCCAGTTCTTGGTGCAGTTAATTACATACTTATCTGCTACAATATTTAAAATAGAGCTGGCAAAGTATTTGTATATATATTTTGTGCGTATGTAAAACAGCCGTTGCAGTTTTACATCTGAAAGTATGGGTTACCCTTTTAAAAGTGTACATAATCCATAATGCATTCCAGTTTCTAAGCTATTGTCAGTTGGGTATGACATGCTAAAGTGTTAATACTGTTTATGTTGAGCTGCCATGTTGTTATGATAAAAGTTACCTGTTTGCCAAACTAATGGTAAATCCTGACATTTTTAACTCATACAATGAATATTACTGGTTAACCAACTGTTCATCTTCAAACATGATGCTAGAATTGGATATTCTCAATCACAAAAAAAAAAAAAAAAAAAGAAAAAGCCTTATTTATGAAACTGCAGCAGACCACTATGAGTGACTCCAGAAGCTCACATACAAATTCCTTTACTGATAAAAAAAAAAACATCTGACCTCTCCAAACCCTAGTTATACCCAATTTAATCCACTCGGCTCTGAAAAAAAGCAAATTCCTTCAAAGATAATGAAGTTTAACTCACTGGAGCAGTCTATCTTTTTAAAACCTTGTTACTGGACTGACTACAGAGAGGTTCACACAATTTCATGTGGCAGCTAAATTAGCACAGAAATAGATGAAATCCAAGTAAATACACTTCTCTGTGCAACTGGCTTTGATGTAGAAGCCACATACCTTTCCTTTTCATTCACATTGGATCAGAGTATTACATACAAGTCAGTGATTAGCAAACTCAATGAACATTATATGCCAAAAATAAATGCAATACATGAAAGGGCTTGTTTTCTTCCAGCAAGTGAAATGGCACTCTAGGCAAATGGCTCCATGGCCCCTCCAGCACTGCCCCCTCACATTCCCTGATGCCCTCTAGTTCACCCTATCCTAGCCCCCCAATAACATCCAGAGTACATTTTTCAATCTTTTATTACATTTTGTCTTAATCTTCAGCTTTTCTTGCTTCCATTCCATATCATCTAACTGGCCAAGACTGTATTGTAATTCCTGTTGACGAAATCAGCAATAAAGTGGACCAAAGCTGTAGGGTTCATAGAGTCTTTAAAGTTCTTTTTAGTGCTACTTTTTAACATTTTCATCCACTGATGGATTCTATTAGAACTATGACTATGGAAATCATTTCAACACACCCTTACTGGACAAGACAGCACTGTAATAACAGTGGAATAAACTGTTGAATGAAGCTGAAGGTCTGGAGAGTGATGGGCGCCTAGAAGCCATTGGGTTATAGATGCTCTAAACTGCTCATTAGATTTTTTTAACCTTTTGATCCAGTGATGGGCTAAACAATAACTCTGTGTGGGGAAAGAAATTCAGTCTTCCTTTTTTTCCCCAAGAAAGAAATAAGTTGTGCCCAATAAAAAAGCAGTTCACAATACTACTGAAAAGTGAAATGCTTGTAAGGATACACAAATATCTGGGAATAATGCATGCCTCCGTACTCCTCTCCACAAAAAAAAAACAAAAAAAAAACAACACATAGTCCCCTTCTTTGTATCCCCTAGTGTTAGATGGGGGAGAAAAGTCAAGGCACACATGGCTACAGTCATATATTTCAAGTGGCTGCTGTCAAACATATACACAATATGCCTCCATGCCCCCTCCCCATAATCAGACTTTGACAAAAATGAAAGAACAAATAGAACACAACATATTTCAACCCTTTAGCTGTAAAACATATATAAACAACATGCCTCCTTACCACAACACCCCTCCCAAAATATAGTCACAAATACACTTCTTATGTTTGATTTGAGGAAGTGGAGGAAAAAAACATGATCAAGGAATACAGTCCAACATGTTGCTCTTAGACAGTACAGTGCCTCTAGACAATCTACAGGAACATTCTTTGCACACTTCTGAAGATTGTTGTTAAAGAAATAATGAACATGCCATCCACAGCTATATCAACCTTCCGTGCACACATTTTAAGTATGGCAAACTTTAAACTATGAGGGGTTCAGGACTAAGACTAAGCCTCTATCAGCGCTTCTAAGATGGCTGCACATTGAGTACCATCTTAATTTGAGCCCTCCCAGTGTGAAAACAGAAATTCAGAAAAGACAGCTAGTAAACTTGTATTTTTGGGTAAATTTCAGTAACTGGCTAGTAAGTACGCTGCCTGGATGCCAGCTAAAAAGAGATTCAGAGGACCTCAAAAATAACCAATCAGAAAAAGTGAGGAAAAAAAAAGCATTGGCTGGGAAGAATTCTGCAGCTGTTCAGCAAAAAGCAGTGCATTCTCCAGCTTTGTTACAAGACATGTCTTCCAGTAACATAGAGGAAAAAATAAGTCAAATGTGCTCAGAGCTGATTAAAATAAACAAACCATTGATGGAGATTACCAACTCAAATAACAAAATGCTGGAAAAATGGAAGAATGTTTAAACAGATATTCAGATAAGGGGATAAAACTGCAAAACACAGAGGATGAAATGAAGAAAAGGCTAGCTGAATATGAGACTGCTCAAGAAGAGCTGTTTCAAAAATAATTGAATTAGAGGACAGAGCACATAGGGAAAACCTGAGATTTTTTGCTGTACTAGACAAGCTGGAAGGAACAGACTGTATTAATTTTATGAAAGCACAAATAAGCAAATGGATTGGTATTCTACAGCAGGAGTTGTTAATTGAAAGGGCACATCGTGTGTATGCTCCAAACCTGTTCATGAGAAAGCAACCTAAACCTGTAACAGTAAGGATGCAATCCTACCAGCAGAAGGAGTTGATTCTGACAAAACTGTGGTAAAAGGCCAAAGAACTAAAGGTGAGAGACAGTAGCGTGTTTGTGGAAAATGATTACTCACTGTACACCAGGCCGAAGAGGAGTACATTTATTCCTCTAATCAGGAAATTTTGAGAAGCAGGTGTGAGATTCAAACTGCTGTACCCTAAAATCTGTCTTCAGAATATTCTTTCCTGGAAAGACAAAATCATCTTTTGATGCAGGAGGAAATACAAAAGTTGGGTTCAAGAAAATGTGAGCTGTGAAACAGAAGGCTTCTTGTTTGTTCACCTGATAATAAAAACAACAGAGAGAATGTGCAAATGAAACCTTTTCAAATGTTTTAACAAAAAATGTTTGAGAGACAGAAAAAAGCACAAGAGTTGACTAGAAGAACCGAGAGTATGTTGGAAATGAAGAATAGACTGGATATGGGAGATGGAGATAAACAGGAATAAAACCAGCAACTCAGAAATTGAAAAATAAATGTAGAATTACAAAGTATTAATTATATTTATGAAACATGACAGATCGAGAAAACCTGGAAATATTGGTCTTTCTTGACTTTATTAAACTTGTAGGGGCCTCTAAAGTATATGCCCTATTCATATCATTAATGTTTGGAAGAACACTTAGGAGAGGGGAAGAGGAGGGAGAGAGTTACCTGCAAGTAAAACAAAATGTTCTTAACATTAGTATTTTTATAGTGTATGATACAATCCACAAGATATAAAGTAATTTTTTCTCAGTTATTTTCAAGTGTGATGGGATAATAAAGTAAACAGGTGCCCTGTTTTTACCTTCTTTTCCTCTTCTCCTTGTTTAGTTTTAAGAAATGTAGGGACTGCAATATGAAAAAAAAGAAGAAAAATCTGGTCAAAAGAGCATGATACAAGAAAGAATTGTTGTGCTTTTTTTCATTCTTACATAGGAGAATGACTGGATTACAGCTCTTGCCTTGATCTAGTAACAAGTTGTGAGAGAAAGAATTAA
This sequence comes from Protopterus annectens, assembly GCF_019279795.1. Classification (NCBI taxonomy): domain Eukaryota; kingdom Metazoa; phylum Chordata; order Ceratodontiformes; family Protopteridae; genus Protopterus; species Protopterus annectens. The sequence continues at coordinate 258,148,625 of NC_056733.1, forward strand.
ATAAAAAGGAACACTGAATGTAATAAAGTTTTCCCCTAGCAAATAAATAAATGTTTGTAGACACAACTCTGTATCTGGTTCTAATGTCTCCACGGAGACAATCTGATAAAGAGCAATAAAAACAGAATAGTTCCTTTCAATGGCTAGGAGATAATATTCTCAGAAAGCATTCAAGTGATTTGCCAATCTGGGAATGAAATAAAGATAAGACAAAACCAGACAGCACGTAGTAGATGCACAGGATGTACCATGCATCCGAGGTTAACCTAAAAGAAAAAATAAATTGCAGTATCTGTAGGATTACCAGCACTTTATTAACAAGACAATGACTTCAGTTAGCGCTTTTGTCTCCCTTCACTCTCAGAGACTTCTTCAGACTAAAATTCATTGTTCATTACATACATTAAATACCCATTCTTGGGATACATCACCCAACAACAGCCAATCTTAGTTAAGAAGCCTAGTCACATGATAAAATAGGCTAAATTAAAAAGAAATAAAATTTCTACAAAAATTCTAAAAAAGTCAGTGTTTTAACCCTTTTCTTTTTAAGTACATAACAAATTCCTCTCTATTACTGAGACCAGGGAAAAACATGCATTTAATTTAACTTGCCAATAGTACTCCAGCCATCCCAGTTCTTCTTCTATGTTAATAATATTCTTGGTCAATGCGTAACTTTGCATTAACTTTCTTTATAGTGTTTACACACAGCACTCGTTTCATCTCCATTGGCAATAGCATACTTATGCTCATAAATTCTTCTGTTGAGCTCCCTGGTAGTTCTTCCCACATAAGTAGCACCAAGAATATTATTAACATAGAAGAAAAACTGGGATGGCTAGAGTACTGTTCGCAAGTTAAATTAAATGCATGTTTTTTTTTCCCTGATCTCAATAATAGAGAGGAATTTGTTATGTATTTAAAAAGAAAAGGGTTAAAACATTGACTTTTTTAGAATTTTTGTATACATTTTATTTCTCTTTAATTTAGCCTATTTTATCATGTGACTAGGCTTTTTGTTCAATTTAGTCTATTTTATCATGTGACTAGGCTTCTTAATTAGATTGGATGTTGTTGGGAAATGTATACCAAGAATGGGTATTTAATGTACGTAATGAACAATGAATTTTAGTCTGAAGAAGTCTCTGAGAGTGAAGGGAGACGAAAGAGCTAACTGAAGTCATTGTCTTGTTAATAAAGTGCCGGTAATCCTACAGATACTGCAATTTATTTTTTATTCTGTTTTCTGACAGTTATTTGCTTTTGCTGTGCTGCTTTTTGCTAATTTTTAGAAGTTGCAGTTTGTATCTGTATGGAGAACTGAGCCCTCCCAGGAACTAGCTTCACGGTTCTACCAGCTGGGTGCATGCTGAATGATGCACCCACTGGGTCATTTACAGTTAATCCTGAAGATGCTAGCAGTGTTTTAGCTGGGAGCCAAAGGAGGGTGAGCCTAAATGGAAATTCAAGTGAAGAGATTTTGAACAGATATCTTGCCACAACTTTTAATCCGTTCAATACCAACAACAATAGTGAATTTTGGAACTGTTTTGCTGCTACTCGTTTTAAAAGCACTGTTACTCAGTAAACGGATTTGAGTTACAGAAACAAGGAGGTATTAGTTACTGGTCTTTGTTATTCGTTGTTGGTTCCTGATACGAGTGGTTTAAATAGTGTAACAGTGCCTGTGAATATAGTGGTTAACCATGATGAACTGTTTAAGAACCTGGAAAATTATCTTGTGTCACTCAAACACTTGCAATGGGACAACTTATTTTTTGAAAACTGCTTACTGAATCAACAGGTCCCAAAGGGACTTAGAGTAATTAAATTGCCTGCTGGCAATGATCTACCCAAAAATCTGGTAGATAAATGGCTCGAGATAAATCAAAGAGCTGGTCTGCAATACATGGAAGTATTAAGTGAGTTCAATAATGCTAAACTTGAGTCTGTTACTGAAAACGTGAAAAAGAACTATGCGAGACTTAAAGAAGTGACTTCTAATGATAATTTTCCCAGCAAAATGTATTTAATTCAATATAATTTAATCAAACTCAATGATACTTTAAGCCAAAGAAAAGTAAAAAAATTCTTGAGAGACAAGAATGACTATGCAGGGGGCGTGGCCTCCGAAACTGCATAGTGCGAGCAGAACTAGCATGATGACGGAAGACGCTACTCTAAGAAGTGAGGAGGAAGCAAATTCACTAAGAAGGTCGGAGAGACTACATAGCAAGCCTGGAAATCAGGGTGCTACGAGCTCAAATGAGACAGCAAAACCGAGTGAGAAACAATATGTTTAAGCAACAAAAAATGCTGAACAAGTAGTCAGACCCAAAGTGAAGGGGGCAAATGTCTGCACCAACTCAGCTCACACTAAGGACATAATTACCCATCACAACAACGAATGTCAACAAGTGGTTGAAGTGTATCGGAGGGTTAATAACCAGGAGAGAACATGGGCCCAAGTAACAGCAAGCGTCAGAAATGGAAGGTTCAAAAATTACAACAAGCAATCCAAAAACGTATATACCCAAGTGAACCACAACAAGAGACACTGGAAAAAAACGAATTAACCAAGGATGACATACGTACTGTAAACTTTAAAATAGTTAACCCAAAAAAATGAATTAATCAAGGATGACATAAGTACTGTAAACTTTAAAACAGTTAACCTCTCTAATTATGAATTATCTAGAGAGGAATGCTGTGTACTTAGCAAAGGCTGGAATTTTGCTCTGGCTCTGAGAGCAGACAAATTAGTTGCTGTAAATTAATTAAGAGAATGTGTTAGAAGCCTTAATTTTGACATAATGTTTAACAAACGCAATGAAGTAAAAAGTGAATTTTATAAGCCTAGTTGCTTTAACCCGCAGTTACGTAAGGAGGTAGAAATGTTTTTAAACATATGTGAAGCACAAATAGTTGAAACATTGGACAATAGAGCTGGATATAAGTATTACAACTTGACTAAAAATGAGAAAGAATGTTTTGAGAAATTATATAAAAATGAAGAAGTACTGATATTTAAGGATGATAAAGGGGGATCTGTGGTACTACTAGATAAGGGAGAATATGAGTATAAAATGAGAGAGTTGTTAAAAGACAAAAAAATTCTATAAAAAAGTGACATTTTCAGATGTAAAAATGGGATATGCTCTTGTATAGAAGAATGGTTCTGCACTGGCAGAATAGATGAAAAAAAAAACAAGAAAGACTCTAACTAATACTAACCCAAAAGTAAATAGGATCGTTGGTATGCCAAAGATCCACAAAAACTTAGAAGACCCCCGCTAAGGCCTATTGTTGCAAGTGCTAAAAGTAAGACTGAAGGGCTATCTGTTTTTGTGGACAAAATGTTACAAAAAGTGGTACCTAAAAACATTACATATATAAGAGACAGCTTTGACTTTGTGAGTAAAACTGAGACTGTAGTTGTGAATGAAACTGATGTGTTAGTTACATTGGATATTAATTCCCTCTATACTATGATTCCTAATATAGATGGTATGGAAACAGTCAGAGCTGAACTTTTAAGATCTAGAATGTTCTCTTCTGATACGGTAGGATTGCTTATAGAAATGACTGATCTGGTATTAAGTTACAACTATTTGGAGTTATATGAACAATTGTATGTTCAAATCAATGGAGTGGCTATGGGAGCAGCTTTAGCTCCCAGTTATGACAATGTATTTATGCAAGGTTAGGAGACAGCTAACATCATCAATAGTGAATATAATGAATATATATTCCAGATGGTTCGCTTTATTGATGATGTCTTTTTAATTTGGAGAGGGCCTACTGATATCTTGAATGATTTCCTGAAATATATTAATAATGTATGTTCATATCTTAAATTTACTCATAATTATGACATGCACAGAATTAACTATTTAGATCTTACTATTTATAAGGAAGACAATAGGTTGACATTTAAGATTTATAAGAAAGATTTTCAGAACATGTACTTACATTATTGTAGTCTCCATCCCAAGAAAACAAAATCTAACAATGTTAAGGGCCAGTTAAAAAGGATAAGCAATCTTACTAAAGATGATAATGTTTTCGTACAAGAAGCTGAAATGTTCTGTAAAAGAATGGAATGTAGAGGGTATCCTAACAAGGATATGAATAAGTTTTTACCGAAAGAAACAGATGAAAGAAAAGTATCTAAATGTAATAGTACAAAAAGAAGAGAATATACGCATAAGACAGCACTAGCAGTGCAAAATAGTGTTGATTCTAAAGCTATAAAAGGTATTATTAGTAGAAATTGGGGTATTTTCAAAGCTAATAATGAAATTATTAAAAAGATAGGTACAGGGCCCAGGTTCGTACAAAAGAGAGCTAAAAATTATAAAGATTTCTTTCAGAGTAAACTGAACAGAAAAATACAAGTTGAAGGCAAAAAGGAATGAATAAATGTTTCAACTGTAACGTGCAATTATTTGTATACTGACTCTAGTGAAATTGAAGTGGGAAACTATGTAGTCAGAATACCAGGAAGCTTTTCATGTAAGAATAAAAATATAGTTTATTTATTATAGTAAAAATCCAATAAGTGCCAAAGCGGAACAAATGCCTCTCTATAAATAACAAAAACGAAAGTCAATAAAATCCAAACCAGAGAGAGCAAACCATGGAACGATGACCAGATGACCATAAACTCTGTCAGTGGTATCACAACCTGTAGGAAACCTACAATAACGCCTCAGTATAAATATAAAAAGCTTGCAGTTTCAATAAAAGCTTTTTTATATTTATACTGAGGCGTTATTGTAGGTTTCCTACAGGTTGTGATACCACTGACAGAGTTTATGGTCATCTGGTCATCGTTCCATGGTTTGCTCTCTATAGTTTATTTATTAATGTGCATGGATTGTCATGCTTTTTATGTGGGAAGAACTACCAGGGAGCTCAACAGAAGAATTTATGAGCATAAGTATGCTACTGCCAATGGAGATGAAAAGAATGATATGTGTAAACACTATAAAGAAAGTAAATGCAAAGTTAATTGTAAATGTTTAGTATTAGAAGCACTGAGTAAAACCATGAATATTATTAACATAGAGGAAGAACTGTGATGGCTAGAGTACTGTTGGCAAGTTAAATTAAATGCATGTTTTCCCTAGTCTCAATAATAGAGAGGAATTTGTTATGTACTTAAAAAGAAAATGGTTAAAACACTAACTTTTTTAGAATTTTTATATAAGTTTTATTTCTCTTTAATTTAGCCTAGTTTAGCATGTGACTAGGCTTTTTCTTTAATTTAGCCTATTTTATCATGTGACTAGGCTTCTTAACTTAGATTGGATGTTGTTGGTTGATGTATCCCAAGAATGGGTATTTAATGTATGTAATGAACAATTAATTTTAGTCTGAAGAAATCTCTGAGAGTGAAGGGAGACGAAAGCGCTAACTGAAGTCCTTGTCTTGTTAATAAAGTGCCTGTAATCCTACAGATACTGCAATTTATTTTTTATTCTGTTTTCTGACAGTTATTTGCTTTGGCTGTGCTGCTTTTTGCTAACCTAAAAGGAAGGTTATCCATGCTAAGTCCATTAGTGTGCCTGTCAGTTTGGGACAACTGTTCGCATTAGGTGGGTAAAACTTCAATATTTCAAGATGTACATAGTCTTGTGTGTTAGTACTAAAGTAATAGATTCTAGGGGTGTATTTGTTTTTTTGTTTGAGGGCTTTCAATAAAACAAAAAGGTTTTGTAAGCTGTGACACAGGGTCAAATGGATATGACAAAAAAACGGTTTACATTCAAAACCTGGAAACTGCATCGGTCGACTGGCATGTGGTCGATTGGCAGTTTTCATGTCGGCAGAATGTTGAACCAAAATGTATCGACTACACTATAGCGGACGGGTAATGTAGTTTGAATATTTTGGTTTGACATTGTGCAGGGAGATTGCGGTTCAGTGAGGAATAGGGAATTAGCCCATTTCCTCACTGTACTGCAATCTTGGGTTTGGTATATTTAATGTGCAGGGGATGAGGCAGTAACAGCCCCCCACATGGGGGGGGGTGCATGGGGCATAGCCCCCCTGCAAAACAGTAGAATTAACGTACCATCATCTGTAGAGTGTAACGGTACATGAATGTGCATAGCAAGAAGTGACCAACGTCACCTCCTGTTATGTCGAATACATCAAACTATGGATGCTGATGTATTCATTTTCACCTTGGTTGCTGTTTCGAAATTCCAAATTCAGCATTTCGGGTCAACATTCTGAATGGTCGACCAAAGCAGATTCAGAATTTCAATAGTAAACCACAAAAAGCAACTATATAACAGATCAACCTGCAAAACATTAGTGTATGCATGTAACACAAAAGCTGGTGTACATAAAAGGTGAGAATAATAACTTGTTAACATAGTGACGCTTTCTACATTATCTTTAAATGTTAATGGTCCCACCGATATATATAAAAAAAAGAGTAGTGAACTATATTAAACAATTTAGAGTGCAAAACGCTATGCTACAGGAGACACATTTGGAAAGATCTGAACATGTGAGTTTGATAAAGAAAGGTTTACAGGACGGTTATTCAGCAGAATACCTGGGACAAAAGAAAACATCAGTACTTATATTAACTGGAAGAGGAGCTCCAATAGTGATAGAAGATGATGAAAACAATAATAATGGTCAATTTGTAGCACTAAGGGGCTACTGGCAAGGGAGGAGGATTACACTGGCATGTATTAATATTCTACCTAAAAACTGTTATAATGGAGTTTAAGAAAATTCTGGGAGAAATAATCGCAAGGAATATTACTTATTGGTGTGGACTGGAATTTGATTCTCAGCAATGAAGATGTGTCTGGGGGGTCCACAAGGGAATGTATAACAAAGTAGGGTAGATCTTACTAAAGATGATAATGTTTTCGTACAAGAAGCTGAAATGTTCTGTAAAAGAATGGAATGTAGAGGGTATCCTAACAAGGATATGAATAAGTTTTTACCGAAAGAAACAGATGAAAGAAAAGTATCTAAATGTAATAGTACAAAAAGAAGAGAATATACGCATAAGACAGCACTAGCAGTGCAAAATAGTGTTGATTCTAAAGCTATAAAAGGTATTATTAGTAGAAATTGGGGTATTTTCAAAGCTAATAATGAAATTATTAAAAAGATAGGTACAGGGCCCAGGTTCGTACAAAAGAGAGCTAAAAATTATAAAGATTTCTTTCAGAGTAAACTGAACAGAAAAATACAAGTTGAAGGCAAAAAGGAATGAATAAATGTTTCAACTGTAACGTGCAATTATTTGTATACTGACTCTAGTGAAATTGAAGTGGGAAACTATGTAGTCAGAATACCAGGAAGCTTTTCATGTAAGAATAAAAATATAGTTTATTTATTATAGTAAAAATCCAATAAGTGCCAAAGCGGAACAAATGCCTCTCTGTAAATAACAAAAACGAAAGTCAATAAAATCCAAACCAGAGAGAGCAAAGCATGGAACGATGACCAGATGACCATAAACTCTGTCAGTGGTATCACAACCTGTAGGAAACCTACAATAACGCCTCAGTATAAATATAAAAAGCTTGCAGTTTCAATAAAAGCTTTTTTATATTTATACTGAGGCGTTATTGTAGGTTTCCTACAGGTTGTGATACCACTGACAGAGTTTATGGTCATCTGGTCATCGTTCCATGGTTTCCTCTCTATAGTTTATTTATTAATGTGCATGGATTGTCATGCTTTTTATGTGGGAAGAACTACCAGGGAGCTCAACAGAAGAATTTATGAGCATAAGTATGCTACTGCCAATGGAGATGAAAAGAATGATATGTGTAAACACTATAAAGAAAGTAAATGCAAAGTTAATTGTAAATGTTTAGTATTAGAAGCACTGAGTAAAACCATGAATATTATTAACATAGAGGAAGAACTGTGATGGCTAGAGTACTGTTGGCAAGTTAAATTAAGTGCATGTTTTCCCTAGTCTCAATAATAGAGAGGAACTTGTTATGTACTTAAAAAGAAAATGGTTAAAACACTAACTTTTTTAGAATTTTTATATAAGTTTTATTTCTCTTTAATTTAGCCTAGTTTAGCATGTGACTAGGCTTTTTCTTTAATTTAGCCTATTTTATCATGTGACTAGGCTTCTTAACTTAGATTGGATGTTGTTGGTTGATGTATCCCAAGAATGGGTATTTAATGTATGTAATGAACAATTAATTTTAGTCTGAAGAAATCTCTGAGAGTGAAGGGAGACGAAAGCGCTAACTGAAGTCCTTGTCTTGTTAATAAAGTGCCTGTAATCCTACAGATACTGCAATTTATTTTTTATTCTGTTTTCTGACAGTTATTTGCTTTGGCTGTGCTGCTTTTTGCTACCCTAAAAGGAAGGTTATCCATGCTAAGTCCATTAGTGTGCCTGTCAGTTTGGGACAACTGTTCGCATTAGGTGGGTAAAACTTCAATATTTCAAGATGTACATAGTCTTGTGTGTTAGTACTAAAGTAATAGGTTCTAGGGGTGTATTTGTTTTTTTGTTTGAGGGCTTTCAATAAAACAAAAAGGTTTTGTAAGCTGTGACACAGGGTCAAATGGATATGACAAAAAAACGGTTTACATTCAAAACCTGGAAACTGCATTGGTCGACTGGCATGTGGTCGATTGGCAGTTTTCAAGTCGGCAGAATGTTGAACCAAAATGTATCGACTACACTATAGCGGACGGGTAATGTAGTTTGAATATTTTGGTTTGACATTGTGCAGGGAGATTGCGGTTCAGTGAGGAATAGGGAATTAGCCCATTTCCTCACTGTACTGCAATCTTGGGTTTGGTATATTTAATGTGCAGGGGATGAGGCAGTAACAGCCCCCCACATGGGGGGTGCATGGGGCATAGCCCCCCTGCAAAACAGTAGAATTAACGTACCATCATCTGTAGAGTGTAACGGTACATTAATGTGCATAGCAAGAAGTGACCAACGTCACCTCCTGTTATGTCGAATACATCAAACTATGGATGCTGATGTATTCATTTTCACCTTGGTTGCTGTTTCGAAATTCCAAATTCAGCATTTCGGGTCAACATTCTGAATGGTCGACCAAAGCAGATTCAGAATTTCAATAGTAAACCACAAAAAGCAACTATATAACAGATCAACCTGCAAAACATTAGTGTATGCATGTAACACAAAAGCTGGTGTACATAAAAGGTGAGAGTAATAACTTTTTAACATAGTGACGCTTTCTACATTATCTTTAAATGTTAATGGTCCCACCGATATATATAAAAAAAAGAGTAGTGAACTATATTAAACAATTTAGAGTGCAAAACGCTATGCTACAGGAGACACATTTGGAAAGATCTGAACATGTGAGTTTGATAAAGAAAGGTTTACAGGACGGTTATTCAGCAGAATACCTGGGACAAAAGAAAACATCAGTACTTATATTAACTGGAAGAGGAGCTCCAATAGTGATAGAAGATGATGAAAACAATAATAATGGTCAATTTGTAGCACTAAGGGGCTACTGGCAAGGGAGGAGGATTACACTGGCATGTATTAATATTCTACCTAAAAACTGTTATAATGGAGTTTAAGAAAATTCTGGGAGAAATAATCGCAAGGAATATTACTTATTGGTGTGGACTGGAATTTGATTCTCAGCAATGAAGATGTGTCTGGGGGGTCCACAAGGGAATGTATAACAAAGTAGGGTAGACTTTTGAAGACATTTGTGAAAATATTTGGCATAAACAGAACCTACATTTTACATGAACATGGAAAGTTTTGATATGCCTCCAATAACTATTTCAGATCATATGCCAATAATAACTAAAATAAAAATGCAGGGTAATGAAATAAAAATGAGACACTAGCACTTTCCCATCTATCTGTTGGAAAGGAATTCAAGGAATGGGTAGTGGAAATTATTCAGGAGTTATTTGAGGAGATAGAAATTTTCTTCAGAAAATATAGCTAGTGAGTGGGATAAACAAAGTGAATTTTTAAAATAGGATGGAAATAAAAAAGACAGATATGGTTAAGAGGTAACAAGAATTATTTAGAGGGAATGACAAATAAATGTTAGAGTATTGCAAAATAGGAAGCTAAACAGTAAATAAGGGATTACCCTCGATAATATGCATGAGTTTAGAAAGCTTGCTATATGCAACGTTGTTTTGATAACTCCGGAACACAAAAACTTTTAGCACAACGATTCAGGTAACAGAAATTAGAAAGGGTTGTTGCCAAGCTTAGGGAGCCTAAAACCAGGTATTGATGAAAAAACAAGCCACCCTGGTGGACCTCTAGTATAAATAGGCTATACAACAAGAGAAAGAAACTAAACAGGCTATACAACAAGAGAAAGAAACTAATGTCCAAGAACAAGCGGAAACTGCTTTAGCAGAGGAAGAAATCCCTCTCTAGTTTAAACAAACAAATTAGAGATCTTGTCAAGTCCTCTAAAGGTAATTACAAAGGAAAAATAGCCTCCCCAGCTAAGAATAATCACAAGGCATTCTTTAACTATGTCCAAAATCTAAAAGGGAATACCCAGCTATGCAGTGAACTGATTGTGGATGGCACCACCCATACCCAACCAGATGTAATAGTCAATCTGCTAGCTGACAGATTTGGAGCAAACTTCATACACCCTCCCCCATCCCCTACAGTCATCCCCCAAAGTATACCTGCCACCAATCCTCAGCCTATTATCTCATGAGGGCAGGTCATCTCAGTGCTCTCCAAGGCCAAAAACACAGCATCAATGGAACCAGACAACATCCCAAGTTGCCTTTTAAACAACTTAAAACATGACACAACAGACCCACCTGGATCCCTGTTTAACTACAGCCTGTGAACTGGCTATGTTCCAGTGGAATGGAGGTTAGCAACAGTAATCCCTCTGCACAAAGGGGGACCATCAACAGATCCTGGGAATCACAGGCCCATTTTGCATTTGTTAAAGGTAGAGCATGCCTGTTAAATATGGTTGACTTCTTCAAGAAAGTCACCAAGGCCCTGGATGAGGGAAAAACAGAGCATACTACCTATCTTGACCTAGCCAAGACATTTGATACAATCCGCCACTCACATATTACAGAGAAACTCTTCTAGTTGGGAATTAACCCCTACATTACCAGATGGGTAGCCAACTGGCTCACCGATAGGACACACACTGTCAAAGTGGATGAACTCACCTCAAGCAAAAGACCAGTCATCACTGGCGTACCACAGGGCTCTGTGCTGGGTCCCTTACTATTCAGAATTTATTTCTCAGAAATCCAGGCAAACTTGGATGGTCTGTCACTAACCATGTTCACTAATAACTCCAAACTGGGAGCAACCACCGAGTTACCCAAAGATGCAAATATACTGCAGACAAGGTTAATGCAGACAAATGACTGGTGCCAAAGCTAAATGTAAAAAATGGTATTATTATTCAGTTTGGGAGAGCTGACTTCCCTGCTAATTACATTATAGCCAGCACCCCCCTAAGTGTAGACCCAGTAGTATGTGATCTGGGTACTCAGGTTGATAACAATCAGAAATTTGAGCACCACACATCTACAGTAGTAAGGAAATCATTCTATGTGGCACATCTTATAAGTAAAGTCATTGCATCTAGTTCTACGGATGTTACACTTCCATTATACTCATTCCTGAAACCAATACTGTAAAATAAATAAAATAAATAAATAAAATAAAATACTTGAATACAATGCTCCGTTTTTCATGTACCTCACCAGACACTTGCAACAATTGGAGAGACCACAGAAGTTTCTAACCAAGAAAGTACAGAGTACACAAAACAAGTTATACGCAGAAAGTCTAAAAGTCGTGTTACTGTATTCTGTCTCCTAGAGGGTGCTAATTGGTGCCCTGTGCCTGGCTTACAGGGCAGTCTCTGACCCAGCCCTGATGGAAATGCTACACATTCATAAATCAAACTGCAGGAGATTCACTTGCTCCAGGGATCTTAACTTAGCCTCTGACATGAACAGGTCAAGCTGGAGAGATAGATATATTTCCCTGAGACTGCCACTTCTCTGGAACAAAATTCCAGTTCATGTAAAACCGAGCCCCTCCCTGACCCTCTTCAATTGCAATTAATGCATGGATGACTACAAATCCACTCCTGGGGTGGTGCCCATATCCCTCCTGGACAGAGGAAGTCAGTATTAACTAGCATAGACCATCACATATGCAAACTTCACTCTCCTAACGACTGACAACTGGGGCAACTCGTGATAAACATGGCTAGGCTTGTAAGAGCTCTAGGGTCGTTAGCCTAGTATCCTTCTATGAACCTATGTAAAGTACAGTTGTGTACACTTACCATAAATGTAGATGTTCGAGTGTATTCACTGTTGCAGTCATTACATTTGGGTAATCCTGCTGGCAGGGTGCCATCAGTCGGCCTGAATTCCAAAGTCTTGGGTTCTGCGTCGGCTGTCATCAGCCCTTCCCTGACATCAGGTCGTCAGGGGTACAAAAGAAGCAGCCGACGCCATTTTCTTTAGTTTTTCTTGCCCCAGATGTCAGGTGCCCCCTAAAAGGGTAGCCAAAATTTATATCTACATATAAAATTACATGCAGCAATATAAACTTTACCTTCATCCACAAGCAAATACACCACATAGGTTGTATAAATCAGAGAAGGAAAGATAGATCCCATCAGAAGAAAAAGGGGCATGGCGGGTGGGTAACCTGGACTGCAACAGTGAATACATTCGAACATCTACATTTATGGTAAGTGTACACAACTGTACTATGTTCTTCATGTTTCACTGTTGCAGTCATTACATTTAGGTAGATTCCCAAAGCTATGGTTGGGAGGCTGGAGCTAAACAGCATTGGGAGCGGCTATGAGACCATGCAGAACTGCAGTGGCAAAGCCCGCCCTGGATTTAGAGTAGAGTGGCAGATGATAGTGCTTTGTAAAGGTGTGCACTGAACTCCAAGTAGCTGCCTCTAAAATGTCCTTGGTTGGTACTCCCCTGAGAAAGGCTGCTGAAGTCGCTGCAGCTCTGGTGGAATGTGGCCTAATGCCCTTAGGCACCGGCTTGCCATGGTATAAGTAGCAGAAATGAATGCAGTGGCCTATCCACTTTGAAATAGTCTGCTTTGAGATAGCCTTTCCTTGTGATCCTGCAGCATATGCCACTAGTAATTGCTCTGTCTTTCTGAGAACTTTGTTTCTGTCCAAGTAGAATCTAAGCTGTCTGTGTACATCCAAAGAATGCAGAATTCTCCCCCCCCCCCTGTTCTGTGGATTTGGATAAAAAGTTGGCAGATGAATGGTTTGGTTAAGAGCAACACTGGACACCACTTTAGGCATAAATGTTGGGTTTGTCCTCAGGGAGACCCTGTCCGGATAAAAAATGATAAATGGTTCCACAGCAATGAGAGCCTGTAGCTCTGAAACTCGTCTTGCAGAAGTTATTGCTAGGAGCAGAGCTGTTTTCCAACATAAAAACTTTATATCAGCAGTAGCAGTTGGCTCAAAAGGAGGCAGGGTGAGTTTTTCCAAGACATAGTTGAGGTCCCATGCAGGCATCGGTGATCTCCTTGGAGGCCTTAAATTTTTGGCTCCTCTGAGGTACTGTTTTAATAGAGGATGAGAAAAGATTGGTGGCTCTGCATTGTAATGAGCCAAAATGGCAGAGGCATGAATTTTAATAGATGAGAAAGATAGGCCTTTTTCTAGCATCTCAGTTAAGTATTGTAAAATCTGAGGAATATTTGGCACAGCTGTATCTGTTCCTTGTGCCTGGTTCCAAGTGTAGAATCTCTTCCATTTTCCAGCATAAGCATTTCTAGTACTAGGCCTTCTGGCTTCCAAAATGACATCCACCAAAGTTTTGCTGAGAGGTGTGTTTTGAATGACTACATTATCCGCCATTCTGCCAGCTTTAAAGTCTTGAGCTGGCTGTGCAGGAGCTGATTGTTTTGCTGGGACAGTAGATGCGGTACTTGAGGTAAGGTCCAAGCTGGGCATTGAGACAAGCTCCTTAATACTGGGTAGCAGTGTTGGCAGGGCCAGTCTGGTGCAATCAGTATCATCTTTGGCTTCTCCTGTCTGACCTTTAGGAGTACCTTGGGGAGGAGAGGCAGAGGGGAGAAGGCATATACTGACAGGTTTTTCCAGCTGAAGGATAGGGCATCCACTTTCCACGCTTGTCTGTGATAAATCCTTGTGCAGAATCTCTTTAGTTGGTAGTTGTGAGGGGAGGCAAATAGATCTATGTTCAGGCATCCCCATTTCCTTGTTATCATGCTGAAGACTTGTGGATCCAACTGCCACTCGTGGGGATCCATGAGGTTTCTGCTTAGATAGTCTGCCAGAGTACTTTTCTTTCCTGGCAGGAATTGTGCCTGCAGATGTACTTGGTAAGTCAATGCTGTGTCCCACAAAGTCAAGGCTAGTCTGCAAAGGGGGTAAGAATGTGTGCCCCCCTGCTTGTTTATACACCACATGACCATGGTGTTGTCTGTCTTTATCAGTAGTTGTCCTGGATGAAGTAGGCCCTTGAAGGCTGTCAGGGCATTTTGAACAGCTAGCATCTCTTTTTGTTTGATATGTAGATGCATTTGGTTTGAGGTCCACTTTCCCTGAATGCATCTTCCTGCCAAGTGGGCCCCCCAGGCATAATCTGATGCATCCGTTGTTAGTGTCTGCCTGACTGGGGATAATGTAAACGGCTGTTCCTTGTTTTGGTGACAAGCCTTTGCCCACCATTAAAACTCCTGTTGCAGGCAGGGAATGAGTGTAATTATTGTTTCCAGGCTGTGGCAATGTTGAGTCCAAACACTTTTTAGGCACCATTGAAGTTTCCTCATATGCAGTCTTGCATATGGAATTAGTAGGATGCAGGATGCCATGAAGCCCAAAGCCTGCAGAATTTTTCTTGCAGATAACTGGGCCTTTGTTGCTAACATTTGAAATAGGCAGTCAGTTGCCTTTGTTTGTCTGGCGTGAGATAAGCCATCTGGGCAGTTGTATTTAAGCTTGCACCCAGGAATATTATATCTTGAGAGGGTACTAGTTTTGATTTCTTTTCATTGACTGTGTACCCTAGGCATGGTAGAAGTTTTTTCACAAACGCCAGATGCTGTAGAAGGATGTCCTTGTTCTCTGCTTGAATTAGACAGTCGTCCAAGTAAGGATATATTTGTATTCCTCTTTGTCTGCAGAATGCAATTACTGGTGCCAGGCACTTTGTAAAGACCCTGGGCGCAGTAGATAAGCCAAAGGGCAGTGCAGAGAACTGGTAATGCATTGAGCCAGCCTTGAATCTGAGGTATCTTCTGCATATTTGTCTGATTGGGACATGCAGGTATGCCTCTTTTAGGTCTAAAGTCACAAGCCAAGCGTTCTTGCCCAGAATGGGCAGAAGCTGCTGTAAAGTCAACATTTTGAATTTTGGTATATCCAGGAATCTGGTCAGAATCGATAGGTCCAGTATTTGCCTCCAGGCCTTGTCCTTTCTGGGTACCAAGAACAGTCTTGAGTAAAATCCTTGTCCCTGCTGTTGCTCTGGCACTTGCTGAATGGACCTCATATCCATGAGGGATGAGACCTGTTTTTGTGCCTCTGCCCATTGATTTTTTTGGCAGATCTGGCCAACCGTTTGCCTTTGGCAGGGTATGGAAATGGAACTTGTAGCCTTGTGACACGATATTTAGAACCCACTTGTCCTGGGTTATAATGTGCCAATTTTGAGAAAAAAGTGCTAATTTTCCCCCTAAGGGTGCTGCCAGGAAATAAGTGCTTGGTGCAGGCAGGGGAAGTCATTGGGACTGTTTCCTGTAAAGTTGTGATTTGTCTTCTCCACTTTTGGAGGTAGAAGCACTCCATTGCTTTGACCTGTATGAACCTTGCGCCTGGGATCTGCCTCTAGGGCATCTGGGTCTGCCCCTTTGAGGTCTGTCTGACACAGGAAAGGACCAGTTCTTTGTTGGCCAGTATCTACCAAACCTAGGTGGCTGTACTTGTAAGAAGTCTTTGACCGTTTGCATAGATTTAGCCTTGTCCTCCATTTTCTTTAACACCTCTTCTGCCTTAACGCCAAACAAAGAATCATGCTGTAAAGGTGCATCTAATCATTTAACTTTAACATGATCAGGCAGATTTTGTTCCTTTAACCAAGCATGCCTTCTAATTACAGAACCTGTAACTGCTGCCTTGCAGGAGGCCTCTAAAGAATCAAAACCACATTGCAAAATATGCTTTCCAACTTGTTCAGCTGCATGCAATATATCCTGCATTTCCTTGTTTTCTGCACATTCAGAGTTTAACAACATTTTCTGTTTAAGCAATGCCATGACATGTTGCTGACATTTGAGTATATGAAACTGACAGTTTAAAGCCCTTATAGCCAAGGTAGCAGATGTGTAAACCTTTTTTCCCCATCTATCCAGTGCCCTAGAATCCCTGCCAGAAGGGGTAGGGTTTTTTGCAGCAGAAGCCTTAACTCCCTTGGGACCCTGAGAAATAGTTTCTGGGTCCGCAGCAGGGTTTTTAAAAAGGAATTTATGTGCGTCAGGAACCCTGTAATATCTGTCAGGCTTGACAGGAGCTGGAGGTAAGGAGTCAGGGGTAAGGTTAGACTCCGAAAACACATCATCTACAATGTCTAACAAAGGAGGGATGGCTAGTGGCTTGTGCTGAGGTAGTAACAGGAAATCCCTGAATCTCTTTTTAGATTCTGAAAAATCTTGGCTCTCCCAGTGGAAATGCTCCCTCATGGTATGTAAGGTTTCCCCAAAAGAATAGTCCTCAGGAGGAGAAGCTGAAGGTATGGATTCTTCAGCATCAGAATCCTCATAGGGGGGAAAAGAATATTCCTGATCAGAAGAAAGTGAAACCTGATTTGAAGAGTCATAGTCAGTCTCTTGCCTAGGCCTCTTATCAGGAGGGGGATGGGAAACCCTGATCAAGGTAATCAAGTCTTCAGCCATTTTGAGCATCTGTTTTTTGGACATGGAGGCCTGTCCACGTGTCTCTTGAGTTTGTTTCTTTACCTTTGAAGGTGCTTTAGTCTTTGCCTTTGAAGAAGGTTTAATGTATAGATGTTTGGGTCTGAATACACCCTCAAAAGCCGGTGCCTGCTCAGCGGCTCTGGACACATCTGAAGGATTAGCGTCCGAGGCTCCAATATCTTGTGTTTCCAGCGGCATGGCCAACTCCACGTGGGAGTCGGTAGCAGCCTGAGACTCTAAAGTAGCAGTCGTCAGGGGCTGTGAAAGCACCTCACTGAGAACCGGTGAACTGCTGACTGGCTTAGGAGAAGCTTCGTCGTCGGTTTTGGACCTTGGCTGTCTTTCTTTTTCTTTGCGTTTTTTGTGAACTCCGGTAGTCGGATGGCTTTCCAACGACATTCTGCGTCCAAAGTAGTTTAAAGCAAAATCATAATGACGCTTAATAGTGCGTTGGTTAAATCTAGCACAAAACCGACAACCCAGAAAGTTATGATCAGGGCCTAGGCAAGGAATACAGTAAGAATGAAAGTCCTTATGAGGTATTTGCTTCCCACAAGAAATGCAATTATTAACTTTTTCTGACATCGGTTTTGGAGCAAGAAAAATGTTTCCCCAACAGGGTACTTAGCTTTATAGAAGACTTCGGATCTGAAATTCGAACTCGAAAATCTCAGGACTCGGCTGACTGGCACTTGCGAACTGCTTCTGCTTCGGGCACCATGTGGCAAGAAAGACTAAAGAAAATGGCGTTGGCTGCTTCTTTTATACCCCTGATGACCTAACATCAGGGAAGGGGCGACGACAGACGACACATGACCCAAGACTTTGGAATTCAGGCCGACTGGGGGCAACCTGCCAGCAGGATTACCCAAATGTAATGACTGCAACAGTGAAACACGAAGAACATCAAGGAAGATAACAAGAGACCCTGTAGAGGTACTAGAAATATTTTGGAAATTTTATGAAAGTCTCTATAAAGCAAAGAAATATGGAAATAAAGAAAAGGTACAAATGGAAATGTTTAAGGAAGAACTAAATACACCACGGTTAGAGACAGATGAGGCTCAATTACTAACAGTTGTGATAGGAGACAATGAGATAAAATGATGATGTATAACCAATCCACAGTCCCCAGGAATAGATGGTACTCTTGTGGAAGTTTGGAAGCTAAGAGGGAAAAAACTGACAAAGATTTGTTTTGTTTAATAGTAATTTAAGAGGAGGAAAAGCCCCAACATCCTGGAAGAAAGCAGCGGTGGCTGTAATACCTAAAGAGGGTAACGACTCAACAGCATCATACAGGCACATTTCAATTCTAAAACATGATTATAAAGTGTTTATGTCTATAATGGCTAAAATAATGGCAAAGGTGATGCCAAAATTGATAAATATGGATCAATGTGTTTTTGTGGAGGGGTGGCAAATATTTGACAACATTAACAGAACACTGATGATCCAGAGGGAAGCAGAATGTAAGAAAATACCACTGTTGTGGTGGGTCTTGATGCAAAGAAAACATTTCACAGAGTAAGTTGGGAGTTTATGAGCAGGACAACTGAAGCATTTGCATTCCCTAATAAAATTATAAGTCTGATTAGGAAGACATACGAGGGATCGGAGGCAAAAATTAAAGTGGGTGGGTTCCTCAATGTTAACTTTTGTTTGAGGAAAGGAACCAGGTAGTAGTGTCCTCTTTCCCCTTTGTTATTTGCATTATATTTAGAACCACTGGCAAAAAAAATAAAGGACTCGGAAATCCAAGAATATGGTTGGCATGGTACTCAAGAAAAGGCGTCTGTTGTGGCAGCTAATGATATGTGAAAAGAGACTAAACAAAAAATAAAAAACTGAGAAATCTGAATCTCTGTTTTATGGATATGAACAGCACAATACAAGCAGTTAAACTGTTTTTAGTCTGTTTAGTTTTATACTCAGGTCAGGCATATTTTATCAACCAGGGAAGATGTGGTGGATAGCAATTAATAAAGAGCTGAAGGATTTTATCTGGGAGGGGAAGAATGGCAAGAGTCAAGTGGGATAAGCTAAGCCACCCAACAGAACAAGGTGGTTTGGGATTACCTAATTTGAAGGGGTATTTCAGACCTACACAATTAAGGCTCCTATACATAGCATAAGCAGAAAGCTATAATTCAAAGTAGAAAGGGATAATCATGAAATGGGGGGAAGGTCAAGAAACAAGGAGAGACTGGGATTTTGGATACAGATCCTTAAGGAAAATAACAATAACCATGCCAAATATTATATTCATAAAGTAGCATAAAGTATTCTAAGAACTAAGCTAACACAGGAATGCAGAAAGGAAATTCTGCCTATAGGGATGTCTACAATTAGGGATACAGGCAATAGGCAAGAAGGAGGCTGGAATTTTTGTAGAAAACTGTCAAAGAAACCAAGGTATTGGGAGCAAATAATTAGACAGGGAAAGGTAATAGAACGGGAAGAGGCCAACAATTTATTTGGACTGCAGGCTACAGATTGCCTTCCCTATCAAGGACTGATATCAGAGTATAGGGGAAGAGAAAGAAACAGAGATCCTAAGCAAATACCAGCACTGTAAAGTTTTAGTAAAACCTAGAACAGAAGCTGCTCTTAAAAAAGGGATCATTAGTAGAGCATATAAAATATTGCATAATAACTAAAAGAATCAATCAGAGGAGGTTAGAAAGGATTTGAAAGAGAGACTGGATAAGCAATTCACAAAGAAACAATGGGAGATATATGTAGGCATCCCAAATATGCA
Source organism: Protopterus annectens (assembly GCF_019279795.1). Taxonomy (NCBI): domain Eukaryota; kingdom Metazoa; phylum Chordata; order Ceratodontiformes; family Protopteridae; genus Protopterus; species Protopterus annectens. Next base: position 258,168,358 of record NC_056733.1, read on the forward strand.
ACAAAGTCTAGATTCAGGATCATTGCTATTTTTATACCCCAAGTAGACTCCAAAGAATTTTTCCTGAGGTAGACAGCAAATGTTGGAGGTGTGATGGGGAAAAAATATGTAATTGGGAACATATTTTCTGGGATTTTAATGAGTTGGCAGACTTTAAAAATTCTCTGCAGACTACTCTGTCTAAAAATACTGAGTAAGCAAATTGGTATAACTAAGGAAATTATTTTTGAGGTATGATACAGAATCCGAATTACCTACACATTATACGGTCTTGCTGAGTCTAATTATGGTGGCTACCAAAAAGCAATTACTAGAAAATAGAAATCAAAGTCTAAACAAACTGTTGTAGAAGTAGTGAATGGGATCTTTAGAAAAGACTAGGAGCAAATTACATAGAAAAAATGGGAATTGTGGGAGCAATACATGCAGAATAACATTTTGGAGAAGGAATGAGGTTTAAAAAAGGCAGGATTTGAATGAGCTATGTAATGTTTGACAATGACTGGATAAATTATAAGTGATGTAGAATATTTGCAACTAAAAATATGCCAGTATGATTTGGTTTCATTTATATAAATGTAAGATTGCCTAGACATAAGTGATCATTTAATAAGGATGTTTCTTGTTACCAAAAAAAAAATATATATATATATATATATATATATATATATATATATATATATATATATATATATATATATATATATATATATATACACACACACACACACACACACACACACACACACACACACACACACACACACACACACACACACACATGCATGCATATACACATTTCTAGAAAGAGTGCCTTGCAATTGTTTGAGTATGTAAGAAATTCTCCAGACACCTATTAGGGCTTGAGAATTTCCAGCTTAAGGTGCCACAAGACTGTTAATGAAACTAAGGTGGTTAAATGTTAAAGTAAACCAGGTGCCTGGAAAGCAACTAACATCATGATGATCAACAACTGTCAAATAACAAACAGTACACTGATACCTACATGCACAGCATAATGGTGACTAGAGCTGTAACTACTAAAAGACCAGAGAAGCTTAATCAAGCTACCAGAAACAATGAAAAGTTTCAAGCTGTTATCTAACATTTGTGAAATTAGTGGACAAAAACACACACACCAAACAATCCATGCATAAATACTACACAGAGCATAGTTTTCAGAGCATGACAGCTTGATGTTACATCAGCAGAGAACAGTAGTACCCCTAACTCAGTGAGCGAAAGTGCTATGTCAGACACATGAAGGCCTCACCAAATGTCAAGAAAGAGCCAAAATGTCAGTATTGTTTTCAAACATCATCCAAGACTTTATTTCCCTAGTGTCAAAGTTTCAGTTTTGTGTTATGTAACAGCCACTGCAACGACGTGAACACTAATGCCAACACTGTTACTACAAGGTCCTTGGCAAAAGACAGCTGCTGACTTGTTTGCGTCTGAAGACAAAAAGTACTTCATTATTGTAGACTATTATTCTTGTGACACAGAAATTATTCATACACCTACCACAACTAGCCAACTAATATAACCTCAAAGTATGGTATACCTACTAAACTAGTTATGGCAATGGTACACAGTCTATATCTATTGAGTTTCAACAGTTTATTGCTGACTACAGTTTCCACCATACTATATCAGTCCTCAACATCTGCAATCAAATAATAAAGATAAGAGACCAACAAAAAAAGAAAATCATACTGAGACAAGCAGATATTCACACAGCTCTTACTGCACATCAAGCTACTCCACGTAGTGTAACCAAAGTAAGACCTTCATAGGTAATGCCTGGAAGATAAATACATAACTAGCATAGCAAATGTAGAGTCAAAACTTGAGCTAGAGTTACTCCATAACATGCAGACAAAATGACAAAAAAACCCAAAGCTTCATATAAAAGGCTTTACAACCAATGTCATTTTGCACATCTACTACCTGCCCTGCAACCACGTCAATTTGTCAACTTAAAAATTAGACGGAGAAAAAGTGGGATACAACAGGTATGGCAGTTTAAAAAATAGTGACACATATTTCTTCATCGTGCAAACAAAAGATTGTACCACGGTTTGATGAAATACACATATCCAAATGCTTCCAGATGAGTGTAAACCTTAATGCAATGTTCTAGATAATCAGCCGAACCAATCTCAGGAAAGAACAACCAGATCGATGTCTGGCAAATAAGTGACTGAACCAGCAACAATAGTACCTTAGCTAGATACTCACTAGGGTGAAGGTTCAAGTTTGACTAATCACAATGCATTAAAGTCTGACTGTTCCTGTTGAGTCTGTTTTCCCAAAATACTGAAAAAGTTCTAATGAATGTCATTACAGAATGTCTCATTTGCTTCTGCAGCTTCTCAATTAGTTTTCAGTTCTGGTTGGAATGGTCTTTGAATGACAAAGAGCGGGTGACCAACTTGTATCCCAAACCAATTCTAGAATTGTGACACTCTTTGTGACAGGTAAATAACTGCTAATAATGCATTTTCTAACGTTTCATAAATAGTCAAAGAGTTTATATGAAATGTCTATTTACTTTGCAAGGTCAGTTCAGAGTGCTGAATGTATGACTCACTGATTGTTCATTTATGCACCATGAAACCTTGAAGACTATTTTCCTATTAAAGGGGGAGATGTTATGATATGTGGAAAAAAGCTGTTAAAAGTGTTTGTATATATTCTGAGTATGTAAAATGGCTACTTCCACTTCAAGTCTAAAAGTATGGCGTTGTCCTTTTAAGAACGTACATAGTCTATAATGCATTGTGATTTTTAAGCTACTGTCAGTTAAGTATGGCATGCTGAAATGTTAACATTGCTTATACTGAGCTGTCATGCTGTTGAAAATAAAAGTCACCTGTTTGCTCAAACTACTAGTTTATCCTGACATTTCTGACTCGACCACCAACTATGACTGGCTAACCATTAGTGTAGCATCTGACACCACTTATGTTCATATTGGCATTTCTTTAAGTACAGCTTTGTGATCGATTGAATCAAATGTCTCAGATAAACCCAAGTAAAACATCTACATCTAGTCTCTGATCAAGAACATCTACCAAGTCAGAGTAAAGATTCAGTAAATTCAGGCAAGATCTCCCAGCTGAAAAAAACATGCTGACTAATATTTTAATCTGATTTAACCTCTCATTAAATTTACACATACTACCCTTTTATACATTTTCCTAAAATACTACTCAGACTGATAGGTTCATACTTAACTGCAGTTTTTTTTTGCTTTCCTACAGTTTAGTAATGTAACAATAACTGTTTCCTTCCATACCTCTACAATATAACCAACAGCTGAATTCTGCTTAAAACAAATGTACCAGGTGTGAAAACAGTTGATTTCTTATTTTGCTTAAAAATAAGCCATTTATGTTATCTGGTCGAGAAGGTGCATCTACTTTGATTTTCTTTTAATGGCGAGTAAACCTTTTCCTGTATGATAATACAGTACTCTACAGAGGATATGTACAAGACTTAAAGCTCCTAGTTTCACTATGTCAGTTTTATCCAGCATCCCATTGCGGTGGTGGTGCTGCGGTAGCGTTGTCGCCTCATAGCAAGACATTGTCCCGTTCGATTCTCAGCTAGAGCGTCTTCTGTGTGGAGGCATACGTGAATGGGGCGTGCCTTCATTGAAGGTTGTGCATCAGGGCTGGTAACCTGGTATGTAAAAATCCACTACCAATCATTAGCAGATCGGAGTTCCGCTGTGGCGACCCCTAAACGGGAAAAGCCGAAAGACACAATCCCATTGCTTCCGTGTTGCACTGTCACTGGTCCAGAATTATTTTTTGATTACAATTTTGTGTTTGAAATGGACTTTTTTTTTTATCAAATATGCAGTTTCAGGTAAATTCATCATGACTGTGCCTTGCTCTTCTTATGTAGTACCTTAGTAATTTCATGTATTTATTTGTGTTTCTTTCTGATTGGGGATTTCATCACAATATCCCTGTTTTTTTGTTTTTATTCGGTGAGTGAGATGATTTTGTTTATCAGTTAGGGTGTCATGTTATTCTCCTGTTTAACTTTTGCAATTAATTGATCTTTTTTCACAATATGTTTAAAAAGTTGTAAACATTTTACCAGTCTAAGGCAACAATACGACTACTCAAGTCTAACCTCTACTCCCTGTTGTCGAAAATTTCACTGATTTTCCTGTAGTCCAGCTTAAAGAAGTTCTTACACTGGGCATCAAACATGAGAGCTCTGGTGACAGTCTGGCAGCTTCCAACACCAACCAGCTATGGTCAGAAATCCCTACCCGACTGCGAATGAAATTCTCTTACGTCATGCTTTTAACTGAGCAGTACTAAAATTCTATGATGTTAAGTGCACTATTTACCTTTTGAACATGGTTTCTTGGTGAGAAAAAGTTCTGATTTTTGGACTAACATGTTTTTTTGCAGGCATTGCTCACTAGCAGAAAACAAGAAAACTCAAATCACCAGCAACAATATTCGTAACTTACAGAAAGCATTTGCAAGCGCAGCCAAAATATCTGCTGATGAATCTCATTTTGAATTCATTCTTCTGGCCTAAACCCTGGCTCACTCACAAGTGGCATTTTATTTTAATGCAGTTGTGTTGAATACAAGCCTGACACCCTATCTTTCCACTGGAATGGTGACAAAGTGGATTCGCCTTTCTGTGTTTTACTCCCAAACTGTAAGCTACTGAATGCTGTGAGCTGTTACTGTTCAAAATGGTCAGAGCCCAAATACAAAAAACTTCAAAACTTTCAAGCCCTCCGCACTCAAGAGAATGTAGACATCTGTCCATTGACTGAGACTTAGTTGAAAGGCATAGAAAGTACTCTGGAAGTGTAAGGCTACAATGCCTTCCACACATTTAGACCAACAACAGCACAGACTGGAGCCAAAGGTGGAGGTGTCTCGATCTACATTAGCAACAAACATACCCCCAGGTTGATTAAACAGGATGATACCATAGAGCTCATCCACATGCAAGTCAGCATAGATAAAGTTCCTTACCATGTCACGGCTAGCTACAGGACATCATCTATGCCCCTAAAGTTTAACGACTCTTACCTAAACCTACAAGAGGTGCTCACCATCCAACCAAATGCCCTATCCATGGATGACTTTAACTACCCCACTATATACTGGGAAATGTGCACTGCTTCAAACTCAAAGGCACACAGGTCCCTGGACTTTATAAACAGAAATGCTCTGGAACAGATAGTGCACACTCCAAACAGAGAATCCAACACACTGGACTTGCTACTCACCATCATGAGAGATCATCACACCTTCCCCTGTGCCATATCCTCACTAGTGAGGTCAGACAGCAAAGTTTTATTATTTGAAGAAAAAATCAATACAGAAAATCCACCTAAACCAATAACTGTTAGGAACTATTCAAAGGCAAACTACATCATACTAACCTATAGTTTGTCAAAATTTAAGGCTCACCCCAACCCAGAGACACCAGCTACCTATGCAGAATTATTCACAAAGTCTTTATACCAACTTGTAAATGGCTGCATAGAGGCTGCCATACCTACCAGAAATAAAACCAAAATAAAGACTAAAAACAAACCGCACCAGTGAAATCTTCACCTAAACAGAGTACACAATAAAAGAAGAAAATTCATCCCCAAAATCAGAAAGAGCAATTCCCTTACAGACAAGTGCTCTCTTATACAATGAAACAAGAACCTAAGAGGTCTAAGTAAGTCCAACAAGTCCAGCTATGAAGTCAGGATAGCCTTGCAGGCTAAGGACAATCAGAAGGCCTTCTTCAGCTATGTCTGGAACCACAGAGATAATATAAAGCAGTGTGCTGAACTGGTAGTGAATGGTATCACCTTCACTAATCAGGGTGACATAGCAAATTTAGTGGCTGATTAATTCAGTTCAAACGTCACACCATCCCACTCCCCACCAGCTCCATCAGGTGAAATCTCCTCCAACATAATTTCCCCAGCTATCAGCAGGGACCAGATGCTGGCAGCACTTGCTAAAGCCAAGAACATTGGCTCCATGGGTCCCAACAACATCCCCAATTGCCTCATGAACAGTCTAAAACATGCCTATCAGGACCACTTGAGGCATTGTTCAACTACAGACTTGAAACAGGCTACGTTCCAAGTGAATGGAGGGCTGCAACAGTCATTCTCCTCAACAAGGATGGAGCATCAACTGACTCAGGTAACTACAGACCTATCAGTCTAACAAGCCTAATAAGCAAAGCCATGGAGCAAATTATCATGGAAATGATAAACAAGGATATTGGCAAACTACAGACTCTGGACCCATCCTAATTTTGGTTTGTTAAGGGAAGGTCATGCCTACTTAATCTGGTAAACTTCTTTGAGAGGGTCACCAAGGCAATGTACAAGGGAAAAACAGTGCATGCTGCATATCTTGACCTGGCTGCAGCATTTGATACAATACCCCACTCAGGCATTGTTGACAAATGTTCTCTGCTAGACGTAAACCCTTACATAACTCACTGTATTGACGGCTGGTTCATAGACAGAACCCAAAAAGTCAAGCTCAGTGAGGCCACCTCCACCAACAGAAGAGTCATCAGCAAAGGACCCCAGGGCTCTGTCCTGGGCCTGCTCCTGTCTGGCATCTACCTCGCAGAAGTGTGGGCTAAGGTTTAAGACCTCTGGCTCACCAAGTTTGCAAATGACTGTAACTTGGGAGCTACTATTGATTCCCCCAATGACCAGTGCCAAAGACATGACCAAAACTCAATGTCAAAAAATGCATTATAATCTCCTTTGGAAAACTGTCATCTCAAGTTAATTACTCCATTTATAAAACACCCCTAAGAGTTAACCTAGTAGTAAGGGATTATGGAACATATGTAGACAGGAATCTGGCCTTTGACCAACACGCAGCTTAGATTAAAAAAAATCATTCTAAGTCACCCAGCTTATAGGTAAAGGTATGGCATCCAGGTCCAAGAAAATTATATTATCTCTCTACTCAGCCCTTGTCAAACCTTCCACTGAATACAATGCCCCCCCTCCCTTTGGCATGACACTTGCAACAATTTCACCAGGAGAATTCAGGGCATAAATACCCTGTCTTACACTGACCACCTAAATGTTCTGTCTCTGTATTCGGTTTCTTACAGGCTGCTGAGAGGGATTTTTGTCTGGCTTACAGGGCTTCCTTAGACCCAGCTCCGATGGATCTGTTGCACATGCACAAAATGAACAGCACCAAAAACACTAGTTCCAGGGATCTGAACTTCTCTTGTGATAAAAACAGAATGTGCAGGAGAGACAAATGTGTGTCCCAAAGGATCATATTAATTATCCCCCTACAAATCCTCGGGACCCAAACGGTTTGGGGTGCACAGCTAGGATTGTCAAGGCCCTAGTGGTCATTAGCCTAGTAACCTATGAAATGGAGGGCCATGATATTTCAAACACTGCAGAGATCTGTTCTAGGACTGCATGACCTGATGTGAAATTAAAAACTCGTCTACCAGGAATCTCATCAGTCTTTATAGTAAACAGTCTTTTTTGTACAGTAGTCCATAAAAAGTCTATGATCATTTCAGACCAGGCTGCTTTGAGTTGCTCTGACTGGCTATACACTCATGCTGTTGTGTGCCAAACTAGAATAACAGAGAGTTTTCTATGATCTCTTCAATCATCATCCCTTCCTGCAAAGTTAATGCTGCCCTTGACAGAAGCTTTAGTTTTTAAAACTGCAAAGAGTGTTTCATGGTCTAATTCAGTGCACCCTTTCTGCAATCATTTTGTAATTATCAACGTTGTCCTCTTCAACACATATTTCTCATTATGCTGAACCTGTTATGTCATATTTGCATCTTTCATGTATCTATGGTGTCAGAATAATTGTCCCCTTTACTTATGCAATGTGTTTTTAATGCAAAATTATTTTGGCAGTTGCAGTACTGTGTTAACCACCTTCTGTTCCACCCCTACTTCCTTCAGTGTCGGCGCTCTTGTGATCAGTCACTTACTTCTAATACTGTTCTACAACATGTATCAAAAGTTGACATAACCACCTGGCTTCATGCTGTAGAGACAGACAGAGCCCCTTACTATGATCTAGGTGACCAGTAGCCCCACTACTGGAACAGTCCGGTCAGGATGGGTGATTTCTCTCCCTGGGGTAGTAAGGGCAGTGGGTGATTTCTCTACAGACTTGTGGAGACCAAGGAAGCCACTCCACTGCTTGAGAAGATGAGGTGAGGCTACACAATGGGGTTATTTTCCTGCGTGTCCCTCAACATCATCTCTTGCCTCATTACTTGTACCATTATAAAACTCAGTCATTGAGCTGATGTCATGATTTCCTGTATACACATGGCAGTGTTCATTTTCCAAACACTCTTGTTTTCTTTCTTAAATTCACTGTCTTCTTAAGCATCTTATATATACCAGTTTCTATTTTAACTGCGTGTTTCTTTGTTACACACATTGTCTACACTCTGTCTTGTCATTTCTACTGTTATTTTAAATACTTCTGCAAAATTGTGTTTTTTTTTTAATACTCTGCATAGTTATGCCCTTTGCAGGGCAAATTCTGGTTTGTGAGCTCCATTTACCATAGTCCCTGTAAATTGCTTTGTGGATTTCTCTCTTAGCTGCTGCATTTATGTACCTCTTTTAGTTTTTTTAATTCTTCTTAATAATGCAAATTTATTTCATACTATTTTACTAATGATTCTTGTTTTGCATTCCTCAAACTCCTAACTTACACAGCTGACATTTTATACACTTTGCAAAATACAGAAATTGCTTTAATGTTACATATTCCTGCAACAGTACTTTCCTTGTTACTCTTCCTGAGATTGTATTACCTGAGTTTCTACCTAGTTATCTAGGTCAGAGAGCTTACAGTTCTTTACTAAGGCTCTCAATATAGAATCACAGGTGTGCTTCCATTCATATATACACATCTTCTTTGGCTGGAAGTGACTGACTAACTCTTCTTTTGGATCTTTATACTTATCTTCTGGGTTTGCCACAGTCTCAATTATCATTAAACCTTATTTCCTGCCATATACAGAAATGCCTTCAGTCTTTCATCAGTTGTTATATTAAGAGTAGTGGCACAATCGTTGGACATGGCTACTCATCTCTTCTGCTACTGTCCTCTGTTGGGTGTGATAAAGCCACTAACAAATACTGTCAGAGTACAGACAGCCAAAGGAAATTTTCTTTTAGGTGCATTTATTTTAGAGATGCTCAATGGCTTTAATTGTGCTCAGCACCTTCAGTGATGAGGCCTTTTCTTGTATTCTGCTTAAACATTAGTCAGCTGAAGGACTTCTTATTACAGCCCAGTTCTTTTGGCTATCTTCAGGAAAACATGCATGTACTACTTAAAATAACGTCCTTTTCATCTTGTTACACTGAATAAAATTTAACAAAAAAATCTTTAATCGGTTTTAATGCTGTTACATAATGTGTACTTAGAAGTTACTAGTACTCTGTTTTTATAAGGGAGATCACAAATAGCACTCCAGACATGACAGCAGAAAAAAAAACACACAGTAGGAGTGCCACTTTAAAAGGGATCCAGTACAAGAATGTAACTCCAAACCTATTAAATGCAAACTCTCTGATGCAAAAGGACAGACATAAGAAAAACAACCAAACATTACAGAGCAAAATACATCATCATTTTTTCATCTTCTCATGTGAGAAACTTCATCCTCCTTACTTCAATATAGGAACTCTACAGTTGTACAACCATGGAGAAAAGTGAAACACTATATACAGTGCAAGGGTGAAAAAAAGAACTGCACAAACTGCATTCCTACAGTAAAATTGATTTTATAGACAGTGCAAATGAGGAAAGGTACCACTAAGGAACCAGTATCAAGGAAAGAAAAACGAACCACTTAGTTGATGACCACATGTAGAAACCCCTTTAAAATGCAGGCTTTTCTGAAACTCCCACAACTAACTGGCTTAAAATAGTCATTTTCATCTTTATCAGAACAGCAATACAACTAGCCGCAGAAGGTGAAAAAGTAAACAAAACTGGAATATTTACTTCAAAAACAATTCTAAATACTACAGTAAGGAATTTGGAAATGAAAATCCACCAGTGGCTTCAAAATTAGTGAGCAGACATGCATTATCCATTCATACATCCTGAGAATCTGCTTCACAAATTTCAGAATGATCTAACACAGTTCACTCCTAACAATCTAATCAATGTCGCAACTATTTCTAATATACTGGATCTGACGTCCAGTGGCTGAGGCAAGTCAGTCTGTTAACTGTAAGCAGTTTTCACTAACTGACTCTGTGGCAGACCAGTTTATTTTACACCTCAGGAATAAATACATGGTAAGGAATCAAAGACACATGATAAACAAAGCCCTTATTATTCTTCTGGTACACATGAATACTTGTCAAATTATCACTCTTCTCAAAACACAAAAATGCCCTAATTAATTTTAATGTGAACAATCTTACATTTTTCTGCACCTCCTACCCCTACTGTCTGTCGATCATAAGCCCACTCTCACCCAATCAGCACATTCCCCGTCAACAGGTAAAGGGGCAACCAGGAAGGGTTATCATTCAGACAGCCATCAGGGACAGTTTGAGCACTTTTGTGTTTTTTGTGCCCTAGTTCCACATGCACCAGACCAAGTGCTGGGAAGGGGACATGAAATGGGTTGATCATGAAGGCCTCGCTTGCTTTTGCAAGAGGTGTTTCTCCAGTATACCTGCACCTCCCCATAGCATTAAGCAGTGGATTCCCTCATCTCCAGGTGAACATCCCTCACACATTTAATCCCTCTCCACCCTGACTGACTCCTCCAATACCAGGACAGCTAATCAAACTCTAGTGGCCTGTAGCGTTGGAATTATAATAGGGTGGATTCTGGCCCACAGCTCCAAGGGGACCATGCCCAGAGAAGAAAATAAATTTACTTTAAATGTTTCATTATGCTCAGCAAGTAAACTCATTTTACTTAGCATACATGCTGAACATAACAAGACATCAATTGCTTAAAGACTAATGGCCGGATTCAGACACCTTTGCCAGACTGTTCTAAGGAAATCTGTACAAGTGGTCAAATGCAAGGTGTGTGTAATTCAAAAAAACAAGCTGTGCAACATGGCTATACCATGTAGTACCATTGGGCGAGATGTATGCCAATGGCCGTACAATGACATGGTAATGAGCAACATTATTAAAATGAGTGTCTCCATGTATGCTAACAAGGTAAAACAAGATGGCAGAACAATTAAGAAATGTACAAATGTGGCACAACAGAGCTGCTCCTGATGTATATTTGAATTCAGCTGAATGCTTGTTTTCAGATTGAGGGGCTCTCTAAGTAATGTTAGGGGTTGTGTACCATTAATAAATAAGTGTCTGCAAGACGCATTTTTTCCAGCTGCCATTCCTGACCTTACATGACATCACCCTCAAAGGTACTGGGTCATCTGCCTGCACTTAATATTTCCCATAACACAGACATTGTGGACATGTACCGCTTGATAGGGACAACATCCAGGAAATTGTGGATGTGTATTGGCTTCATCTACAGTCTTGAAGGAATCATCTGACTCAACATCACTGCTTGGTGTGCAGAGAACTGCAACCCCTGCAAATGTCCACCCTGCTGTAACTACATCTATTAGCTACAGGAAACATTCAGCAGCCTACTGGAGTCACAGTGAGGGTATCTCAGGCATCTGCTTTAAGAATACCTCATCAGTTTCTCAATGTCATGCTTGAGCATAACAGGGATTATATGCAGTTCTCATTTACTCAAGAACTGAGAGTCAACATCACACAGGAATTTTACGATACAGCCCATTTCCCTGAAGTGCTGGGGATTTAGACTGTACCAACAGTGAAATAAAGGCCCCAACTGGCAAAATGGGAAGGAAGTACATGAACCTCAAAGGGTATCACTCCAACAGCTAGATGGTCTGTGATGTACAGGATATCTACAATGTGTGTGCAGGTGACCCAGGAAGCTATCATATCTCCAACATACGTCTTATCTGTGACATGCACCGATGGTTTGTGATGGGTAATAACCACAAGAACATCTTGCTAGTGATGGCATATATGCCCTGGAACTCTGGCTCATGATACCCATGAGAAATCCACAAAATCAATCAGACCATGACTACAACTATGTCCAATCGGAAAGAAGAAACATTACTAAATGTGTGCTTTGGGTGCTGAAAGTATCCTTTTGTTTAAATTCATCTAATTGTGCCCTGCAGTATGACCCTGGCACACATGCGAAAATAGTGAATTATGCCACATGTAGGTGGGCAAAATATGTCACATCACTGGCAAAGAGGCAGCAGCTTTCACATAGCTTTAGAGCATACTACTTAAGAGTAAAGCAGATACATTACAGTAAAAGTGATACATGCAAAATCAACACCAGGCTGTGCAACCCAAGTAACAATGTACAAAGGACAGGACACAGTTATTACCATATTCACAAGCTGGGAGGGGAGAACATGTGTGCATGACTTTCCAGGGAAACGTGTAAGTGCTGAGAATTATTAAAGGAAAATGTTCTGTATATTTCCTTTCAGTCTAGGGGGCTGCTTAATGAAAAAGGCTTTGTAAAGGGCCAGTAGAAGAACTTGTGTGTGTGTGTGTGTGTGTGTGTGTGTGTGTGTGTGTGTGTGTGTGTGTGTGTGTGTGTGTGTGTGTCGTGTGAATGTGGGCCTGCAGGGACACAGTCTCGGCAGTTGTTGCAGTACTATACCATAACAAACTGGACATGTTCAGGGCATGCATGACAGAAGCTGACATGGTGACATTACTGTTCTTCTCAATGTTAAAATAGCTTTGCTGCTGACTTATGTGCAATGTATACAGCAGTCATATGAATTTACTGAAAGTTATGTCATATGTGCTGTACAAATTTTGCAAACTGTGCTATGAGTATGTTCTATGAGTGTGCCTCCATTCATTCCAGCAATTGTTAATCCTTGTAGTCCTCCTGTCAATAGATCTTTTCCAATACATTTAGAAGTACTGACAAGCAGGGTGAACAGCAGCAGTTAAAAGCAATTTTAGTAAAAATTAATGACTTGTAAAAAGTAACATTTACCTTGTTTAAGTACAGATATTTTTCCTGAAGTAACTTTCTGAAATTCAACTTTTGTAGATTCCAACTTCCTGAGCAACATAGGTTTATTCCATAGCACAATGAGGCTCTCTGTTAGCCATCACACTTAACACTGTGCAGATTAACCTGTCCGGCTGCAATAAGTATGCTAATTAGGACTCCACTTATTACTTCTAAATCACTTTGTTTGAACAATGAGCACACCCGCTAACTATTGTGCTTGTCTCCTCGATGCTATGCACATGTAGAGTCTAGGCTATGACTTCAGGGGGATCTGTAATTCCAAATCAAATCATCTGTACAGAGTTGCTGTAGTGCCTGATTTCTTAATAGCATACAAAGGGAGACAGGGCAGAGACAGAACAGTCATATTTCACACCTTAAGTAGCCATACAGTATCTATATTTTTTGAGTTTGCAATGTATCACACAAATGAGGTGCTCTTTGAAGCCTGTCACTGTCTAGAATAGTTTAGCCTGGGCTGTCACCCTTGCAATAGGCATCCCATGCATGGGGAGCAGTGCAGACAAAGAGACAGGACTGTCATATTTTGCATCTTAAGTAGTCATACAGTATCTATATTTTCTGACTTTGCAATGTATCACACAAATGACATGCTCTTTGAAGCCTGACAGTGCATGGCTGATTAGACACATGAGACCTGACATGGATGTCAGTTCTCTGACTTTTTCACTGAGATTCTTCAAGAAGAGAGATCATGGCTGGACAAGGAGATGGTAGTGCTCCTTTTAGAGTGCAAAGGTGGTATGAAGAGTCAAAAATATTTCTCTACTTACTCCATATGGATTACAGCCAGAGACTTCTACAGAAGGGCTATAAAGGGCCTCAGTATAAAACTGAAGTCTGGAATAGTTTAGCCTGGGCTGTCACTCTTACAATGGGCATCCCATGCATGGGGAGCAGTGCTGTCACCATTACAGTAACATGAAGTGCTGCAATTCTGACCCCCTTAGCTGAAGGAAGGATGACGTTAAATAGCAGGCACCACCTACACTCTGTAAGTGGCATTTAGGTTAGGTACAAATATAACCTGCATCTGTGTGCCATCTGCAAACATTACACAGTGTTTTTTTGTCGCTATAGTCCTTGAAGTAAATGAATTGAATAGGCAGTTGCACAGGAGATTAGACTGCCTAACAGAGTGTTTGGGTCAGTATACTTACTTCAGACTGCACAGCCTTTAATATTAGCAGGAGTAAGGATTCAGTCCAAACAGTATATCTTTCATACACCACTGCCAACTCAGTGATAAACTGTTACAGGTCAAAGGTCACAGTATGACTTTTGAAAGTTATTAGTGTATTTGTGCATGCGTCCTGTCATAAACTTGGACAAACGGATCAGGATGTTAAGGATCTGCTCCCTCATTATGAGGATGCTTGCGGATTAAATCCTTATACTAACAATAGCATTAGATGGTGGAAGTATGTAAGGACATCATTTCTGGGTTAGTGGACATTTGTATCATGGACCATATTTTTCATTACAGCTGTTTCCTTTGCTTATAACTGTGAGTGAAATGTGTCAGAGCAGTATGATTTCTTTGTATGTGGAAATTTGCTTGAGGCATCATTACTGCTTCTCAGATTAGAGAATCCTGCTAGTTTGTTAAAAGTAGTTTACCACCTTAATTCTCTATCTGTCAGAATGTAAGTGATGATGGCTCAGGTCCTCTTCTCAGTTGTATATGCTAACAGCTTTGCTACATTGAGAAGTAGTTGTTGATTCTTTAAGTATATGATGCTTAAACTGCATTACTGTGAAAATAAATATCAACTTCAGTTTTCATTGTATTTGTACTTCTCTCTTCCCCACCCACTCTGTCAATATCCTTTATGTTACATACATTTATTTTAGGGGTTTTGTTTCTTTCCATTTATTTTGCCATTAAATGCAGCAACATCACAATCTGGACCCATCCTTTTGGCAAAGCATGTTGCTCAAGTCAGTATTAGCAAATGTTGACATACACCACTAATAAGAGCAAAACCATATTACACCTACCCAACTGCACAACTTCAATGTTTTTTTCTAAGATATTAACTTTAACCATTAATATGAGAAAATGTGCTGTTGCAAGGGGGCAAGCATTCTAGCACTTCTTCACACGTGACTAATTTTCTAGATATGCTAACTCTTGAGATTACATAGCCTTACAGTACAAGGAGCCTCTTTACCCTCAAAGTTCTGCAATTTCAACAAATAAGGTCACAAATGAAATTCAACTAGATATTTTTGCTGAACCCTGGTCTAACCCAACCAAGATCAGTTTAATGTGTTCAACCCCTTAGATCACTGCTAACATCATGACAGCATGGTACTTAACCAATGTCAGAAATAATTCACAAAAAATATTTAAGCCTGTCTACAGAGTTCAAAGCAGTTTAGAAATCCACAAAACCAATGACACAGGACAAACCAAATACAGCAAGCACACTAAAATACTTCTACTAATCCTGGCAAATCCCTATTAAATGCTGTTAACTTACACAAAGATACATAAAAGTGAATCATCATTAATTTTATAGAAAAGTTCAAGTGGAACAGCCTTTTATATTTTCTGAATATTACTATAGTCTGATTTTTAAAGTATTAATTTTATTTGTTAAATGTATATTTAAGCCGTTCTCTGCCAATTTATAACCAAGTCAAATACCACTCAATTTGTATATTTTGTACTTAACCAAAATTATGGCTAAAATCGTACTCTTTTGTTTTGAGTTTTTAAATGAATTAAATATGAACATTTCAGGGTTATGCTTCTTTCAGACAGAAAAACAGGCAGAGCGCTCAGAAGCTGACTATTAAAGAAAGCTAAATGGAATTCTGACAGCTGCAACTAGCATTACTTCTGACTGCTTCAGTCAAAAAGTAATTGCCTAAAGGATGTTCCTAGGATAATTTCTTACTGATCAGCTCAATGGCTGTTAGATAAGCTGCAGAAAAAATAAGTTGTTAGGTTCATGTGCAGTAAGATCTTTTCAGTGAAAACTTAACCTGCTTATGGATAAACACACAACCAAGGACGAGGGAAAAATAGATCAGAGACAACAATGGATAGAACCCTATTTAAAAATTTCTCAGGTAATCTACCTCCAAGGCACACATGGATAGTGCTCTGACAGCTATGCAGACCACCCAAGTTCAAGCAGTGGCACGGGAGGAAGAAGAGTAGTGGAGTGGGAGTGAATGACATGTCGCTCACCCATCTTCAGTGGGAAAGGGTAGCTGTCTTTTTTGCTGCAGCATCAGATCCCAGTCAGGACAGACAAATAGCATACAATGCTTAGACTAGAGACGTGCGCTGCTACTGCCAAAGTAATTCATCAGTGGTCCTCAAAGAGGGAGCTGCATCCTGGCAGGGGCATGTACGAAGGCCCACATATCATCTCAATAGAAGGGGACACTGCAGCACAACTTAATGTCAAAACAGCAACCACCAAGGGGCAAAGTGTTAGGAATATAGAAAAAACAATGGCTGCCTAAATGATGGCCCTCTTAGTAAGCAATAACCTCTGCTGAATGACGAATGAATAAGCCAAGTGGCTAAGAGAGAGACAGAAGTCAGCACACAGTGAGGGAGAAATATAAGATTAAACAAAAAGACCACTCCTCTTGTGAGAAAGTCTAAAGGCACACCCAGTTCTTGCTGAAGATCAAATATAGTTTCTTCCACATTAGTGTGCAAGCAAGTTAAATGCCAAAGAAAACATCATCTCCATGTCTAGTAGATCAGTGAGTTCAAACACTGGACAAAATGATATTCAATGAACAGGGACTACAGCAGTCTGCCTCCAGATATCAAGGCCATAGTAATTTTTTAATGCTTTATTAAAAACGTAGACTAAAGGGACCTACTAGTCTACTTCAGACCTCAAATTAGACTCACTGGTATCTCATCTGGTCCCACAAAACTGGCGTTTATAACTTTACTGAGGTCAGCATTGTCCAATAATTGTGGGTAGCATTATTTTGTGGTCTTAAATTTGCTACAGATCTGTAGGCTTCTGTGTTAGCTAGATTTATTAGCTCTGTTACAGTGATATCATTTTGTTCTACTACTAAATATTCTCATCCCCCTGCCTTTCATTTTGTATGTTGTGTCTGTTGAAAGCCCTATTAATTTCACTGTTCATGATGGCAAGTTCAAACTTTACTTATTTTGATTGTTTTAGTAAATTATTTTTGGATATAGTTGACCCTAGCTTTATTGCACTGCATCGGAAAAAGACTGAAGTCACTGTAGGAGCTTGCAACACCATCCATTAGGTTTACCGCAGAATATGTATGCCTTATGGGGATGACATTTTGTCAGTGCAACAGTTTACATCTGTACATGGCCATGATCAATTCACCAATATGTTACAAAGGAAGCCAATTATATGGTCCCAGATAAGGCACACATGGTGACTGCTCAAGATAACACAGATGCTACTTGAAAAATCCTAAAAGGTGGTATCAACAGTTTGGTCTGATGCATAAGAGGAATATTATGGTACTGTAGTCAGTGAGGAAAAGAAGGCAGGGACACATTTACCTTAGTAGAGCTGGCAGTACTTTTGCCAGGATGCTATCCATTATGTTTCTACCTCTTGTCAGAATACTTACAATGTTAATGTTGAAGAAGTCTGGTTGTTTTTGCTCTTGAATATGACTGAAGCATAGTTTCCCTAGTCAGTGGGAGAATAACTTAACTAACTGAGCAGAAAAATATCATACTTTTATGAGGGGAGCAGTCACGTTCATGAGGTGACATGGATAAGGTATACTAACACATTGCAAAAGTGCAGTTTGTGTTAACTGTTTACTGTAACCTGAGTGTGGGATATTTCATGTCCACAACTTATTTTTATAACCCTGTTTTTGAAAGACTGACTTATGAAAATAGATATACCACTCTCCTTGCTCAGTGGGACAGAGAGAGTAGAACAAGCTGTAACCAGGTAATTGTGGAATGCAGAAAAGGTCCTTGAACTACATATTTGTCAGAGCAAATACTTAAATGCCCTCAAAGGAATGGTAAGCCACTAAGCAGCTTAGCTTTTTATTCAATCTGCAGGCATTAGCGAGTCCAGCTCTACCTTACTGTTATCTGCATTCTTCAGCTTGGAATAACCATTAATTCATCCATATCAAAAAAGGGCATGCAGGGTGAGGAAAAGAGCATACTCACTACCCTTACTCATTCTGGATGAAGAAGGAAGAGTAGAAGGCCTTTTTCTGGCCCCTTTTGTAACAACTGAGATGGTTAAAGAAACCACAGTGAACCATGCAACGCCAACTTATAACATTTCTGTGCAAACCTGGCAAAATCAAATGCAGAACCTTTAATGCCACTGATGTCCAGGAGACCAGCTTCCAACACCATGGTATATGAACCCTTGGGTTTTGGATTTCAGACATTCAGTCTCCATAAGGGTAAGCCAGAACTTGACTGGGTTTCTTCCTTCAACAGTGAAATCCCTTTAAAAATAGAAAGTTTAGAAGGAAAAGTAGACAAAGAATTCACTCATGTCCCACCTACCATGACTGTAGATGTTGGAGTACATCACTGTTGCACTACTGATTCTTGGGTCTGCCATGCAGAAGTCCACAAGCAATTCAATTTCCAGAGTCTTTGCATCATCCCCTAGCCAACAGATGGCCAATGACTGATGTCAGGGTTTAAGAAAGGCATCTGTTGGTGCTATCTCCAGGTCTATCTAAGCAGTGAACAAGCACTCTCCATGCCTGAGCACAGTATGACTTCACCAGCTCTCTGAATTTGAGTGAAAAGGAGGAAAAAATTAAAGGAGCTGGAGATGGGATGAGGGCGATAAGAGGAGTATCTGCAAAGAACTCCTCTACCCCTTACACCTAGCAAGGGAGAGAAAAGTAGTCAGCAGATAGAGGAGCTGAAGGGTGGATTATGTACTCCAATACTGATCTTCTAGAAAATCTACAATCAGTTTAAGTGGGACACAACTGTACTATGTTCTTCACAGTCAATGCTGCAGTAATGATTCTTGGGAGGACTCCTAAAGCCAACAGGTGGGTGGTATGTCTTCTGTATGACCCTAAGAAGTGTGGCTTTGCAGGGTGGCAGTAACGAAACCTGTTCTTGCCTGGAGGCATTGCCTGGGTTATAGTGTTTTGTAAAAGTGTGCACCAAGTTCCATGTGGCTGTCTCTAGGATGGCCTGGGTAGGGACTCCTTTGGGGAAAGCAGTGGTAGTTGTCCCATGTCTGCTGGAATGGGCTTTAATATACCCAGGAAGATATTTTCCATGGTGTGAGTAACAAAACTTACTGCAGTTGATTATCCATTGCAAAATGGTTTGTTTGAAGACAGGTCTGCCCTGTTTTCCCTCTACAAAAGCCACAAGTAAATGCACTGCTCTACTAAAGTTTTTTTGTCCTGTCTAGACAGTACCTCACCTGCCTTTGTACATCCAGGGAATGAAAGACTTTTGCTGCCCTGTTCTGTGGATTTGAGAAGAAGAATGCCAGGTGGACTGTCTGGTTTAAAGTAAGCTCTGCTACCACTTTATATGTGAAGGTTGGGTTTGTTCTGAGGGTGACCCTATCCCTGTGAAAGACGGTGAAAGGTTCTCTGCACATGAGAGCTTGTAGCTCTGAGAGCCATCTTGCTGATGTGACAGCTATAAGACAAATGGTCTTTCAGTGAGCATTTTTAGAGAAGCAGTGTCAGCAGGTTCAAAGGGGGGCAAGGTTAGTTTCTGTAACATGTAATATTAGATCCCAGTCAGGAACAGGGTTTCTTCTGGGCGGTCTCAAGTGAATTACTCCTTTTAGGAAAAGCTTCATGTGGGGGAGGAAAAAGATAGGTTGAGCCCTATGTAGGCAAGCTGACATGGCAGATGTATCTAAGTCAATGCTGAAGTTGGAAAGTCCCTGTCTAAACAGGCCTGACAGGTACTGCAAAGTCTGCACTGATGTCTACCAGAAGGATTGGTGTTCTTGTTGTGACACCAGGTGGAAAATATTTTCCATTTTAGCAGGTATTATTTCCTGGTATTGGGTTCCCATGCTTCCCTTATCAAGGAAAGCAAGTCCTTGGGATAGGAGGCATTACTTATTGTAAAAACTGAGTCCTTCAGGCTATTAACCTGAGTGTGGCTAAATAAGTGTATCCTAATGAACAAACTAAAGAGTGAGAAGGTCACACAGAAAAAACAATCAGTAAAAACTAAATAAAAACTCCAGCCAAGCTAGAACTTCCACTGAGTGATTTCTAAATCCTCTTGTATCAGAGACACATGGGATATATGCAAATGACCCTTATGAACATTAGATGTTTCAGCTATACGGCGATTCTGAATGCCCATGACTTATTTCTTTTTAAGTCATCTTAATGGACAATTTCAGGCCGATAAATCCAAACCCCACTAGCTGTGTATATGCATATTTTGACCTGGTTATGACTTCATCAGCACAGCAAAAGCAGAGTGTTTGACTAAGCATAAGAAACACAGGGCTGTTATACCTAGCTGATGTCCATTACCATTAGGGTGACTGCAAAATACCCGAATGAACAAACTAAAACAATAATTTGTTATTCTTTGTGATCTTCTCAATCAGTAAACACTAAATGAAAACTCCAGCCAGCCCTCTGTTTCAAAAAGAAATGGCCTCAGTAAAAAATGCCAAACCCAATGTCCTGGTATGAAAAGAAAAAAAAAAGCTGATCATATTTATGAAAGGCTTTTGTTTTGTCTAAATAATATCTGAGCTGAAGTTATGAAGAACCTTCTCACTAGCTGACTGCAGAGAATGGAAACAAATTAGAAAGCTGGATAGACTGATTAAGGGACAGCTTATTAAACATCTTATGGATAAAAGAAAGATTCATGAGGAAAGACACCCTGTCTCTATGAAAAAAACAAAAAAGGAGGGACCACCATCAAGGCATGTAGCTCTGATACCCTTCTGGCAGTGATTAAAGCAACCAATAAAACAGTCTTCAAGACGCAATGTTGCAAAAAAAAACAGCAGCAGGCTCAAAAAGAAGTCTGAGTAAGTTTTTCAAAGGCAAAATTAAGATCCCAAAAAGGAATGGGTATTCTTGGGGATCTAATGTAAAGGATGCCTTTAAGAAACTGCTTGACCTTAAACCTAAAGGCCAAAGGGGTAGTAAGTGGCAGACAGGCAGAAACGGCTGACTAGTGGGCTTTCACTGAAAAATATGCCAAGCTAGCATGTAGTAGTTCACACAGGTAGGACAGAACCATGGGGAACACCACTGAAATGGGGTCCTGGTGATGTTTAAGACACCAAACAGAAAACCTCTTCCATCTGGACATGTATGATTTTCTGGTATTGAGTTTCATTGGCCTCCTACAGAACTGTAAGCAAATCCTCAGAAAACTGGTGCTATAAAGGAAACAAAATCCTACTACCCAAAGAATCAGTTATTGTGGACAGAAGAGGATAAAGGAGAGTTCCTTTCTTCTGTGTGAGAAGATCCATGCGGTCAGGTAAATTCTGATGACTGTTCCTGGTCAGATGGAATAAGAGGTGGAACCAGTGCAGCCTGGACCAAAACGGAGTCACCAACAAGATTTTTGGAGAATCATTCCTGATTTTGTGAAGGACCTTTGGAAGAACAGGAAGGGGAACAAAGGCATTTAGGAACATCCCCTTTCAAGAGAAATACATGGCGTACACTTTCCAAGCCAAAGGACTTGAGACTCTAGAAGAGAACTGAGGGGGTTACCTGTTCAGAATGGAGGCAAAGAGATCTACTTGAGGAATACCCCACCAATGAACAATGTCCAAAAATACATCCCCGTGAAGCATCCAGTCGTGAGGCTCGGTCCTGGACCTACTAAGAAAATCTGCCACAAGACTGCTCACTGAAGGTATATAGACTGCCTGTAGGGTGTCTTGCAGATTTTATGGCTATTTCCCATGCTTGAAGGGCTAACTTACAAAGAAGGCAAGACCTCGTGCCCCCTTGTTTGTTGCTGTATCACATGACTATGGTGTTGTTAGTATAAACCTTCAGGAGAACTGGGACTCAGAGCACATGGAAAGCTTGAAGGGCCAGAATGAGAGCACACATTTCCTTGATGTTGATGCGATCCACCCTCTATTAAGGGGGCAAAGGCCCTGCACCATCAGGGTGCCTGAAATGGCCCCTCACCCAGCTCTGATGCGTCCATGAAGAGTTTTTAAGAAGGCTGAGGAGGGTGAAAAGTAACACCTGGATTGAGAGATAGCTGCTGAATCCACCAGTGAAATTCCAGTTTGAGAAAAGGGAGCAGAGGAACCATATGGTCCAGTAGGTGGAGATTTCGAGGCCACACTGGTTTTAAGCATCATTGAAACTTCCTCATATGAAGCCTGGCCCAGTAGAAGCCATGAATCCCAGAGCCCTGAGAAACTCCCTGGCAGGGGCAGGAAGAGAGGACAGGGGATGCACAGATAGAAAATAAGTTTTGAGGGACAAAACCTTGGAGGCAGAAAGATATGCCAGCATTGGAACAGTCTGAAACCTGCTGCCTAGGAAAACATGATCCTGAGATGGAGTCAGCATTGACTTCCAAAGGTTGACAGTGATTCCCAGGCTATGCAAAAGAAGATGGGTAAAATGAAGATCATGCATCAGCTTGGACTGGGATGAGGCTTGTAGCAAGAGGTCATCCAGATAAAGGAGCATCTAAATGCCCTAAAGCCTACAAAAGGCAACTACTGGGGCTAGACATTTGAAAACCATTGGGAATGTTGAAAGCCCAAAGAGCAAAGAACAGATCTGAAGATGAGGGGAAGAAATGGAGAAATGTAAATATTTCCTGAATAAGGGGTGGACAGGAATATGAAGGGAGGCGTCCCTCAGGGCCAAGGCCACCAGAAAAAACTGGGGAAGCAACAGAGGAAACAGAATCTGAACCGTAAGCATTTGGAAGGATGGCGCTATGAGAAAGGTGTTCAGAAAGGAAAGATCCAATATAGGTCTTCAAGACCCCTGTTTTCTGGGGACCAGAAAAATCCTGGAATAGAAACCCAAACTCCTCTCTGTCTGTGGAACCAGATGAATGGCGTCTTGGTCCAAACAGACCCTGCAATACCCCTGAAAAAGGAGGAAGCTGCTCTGCAGGGGGTTGAGTAATACAGGAGAAAGAAGGAAGGGTCTTCCAGGTCATAAAGTAATGTTGCCAGATAATGGACAGAAACCAGGTGACTGTGATAGAGAACACCTGAGGGACAAGGGAGCCTGGCCAAGAGGAAGGGAGGGCAGACAATCAAATGGCTGCAGACTTCTCAGGAAAGGACTGCTTCTGGGGCCTGGGCGTTTGAGTAGGCTTATCAGAAAAACACACCCCTAGGAGCCTTCTACCTTTGAAAGATTGTCTAGGCAATCTATGCAAAAAGTAGTCTTTCTAGGATAGTTCCTATGAAACGTGGGAATAGGTGAGATAAAAATGTGCTTCACATCTTTCATGACCTTACCTTGATCCTGTAGGGTCTTGAAAAACTCAGCCACAGCAGTGCCAACCAAATTCTGGTTATCCTAGGGAGCATCAATAAGCTTTGCCTTGATATAATCTGGCAGGTCCTGAAGGGAAAGCCAGCAATAGTGTCTCATTACACAGCCAGATGCAGCAGCCCTGGAAGATGCATCAGCTGCATCATAGCTGCATGTGCTAGAGTGACGAGCAACCTGAGAAGTGGAACTGAGCAAGGAGAGAGCTGAGGGCTTCCCCTCAGAATTAGGCATATCAGAAACAATCTTCCCAGTCTGGGGAAGAAGAGAAAGGATGTACCTTGTCATATCAGCCTGGTAATTGA